>NC_056610.1:395274-395455 GCF_018340385.1 Cyprinus carpio | reverse complement strand
GATGCTGAGTGCATGTGCAGCATTTATTCTTATTTGTCTACATATTTTATCTTCATTACAAATTTTGTTTGGTTTTATTTAGGATAATTGCATGTAAAAAAAAATGTTTACTTTGTAATGCATATGCAAAATGTGAATTATTATTCATATTTAAGTGTTTGTGCAAAAATTATTAATGCGT
>NC_056610.1:393886-394779 GCF_018340385.1 Cyprinus carpio | reverse complement strand
AATTGAAATAAAATCAATATTTTATGTTTTGAGAATGATTGGGCTCAACCCTCCCCCGCGCGTCTGAGACATGCTGCCAAGCAGAGGATGAGCAGTGCGGTGCAAACTGTTTTTATACAGTCTATGGGTGCGAAGAGCAGATTTTTTAGCAGTCGTGGTTTTCACTCGTTCCAAGAGCGCTCCACAACCACTCCCATCACGAGTACAATTCATGCCAACAGCCCGTAATATAACTGCATATTCAGCAATAATTCACATGATAAACATATTTAGCTATAGCTTGATAATCTCTCCGATCAGAAGATTATAATGACGGCAATAGTCGAGCATTACAGGCTAGTTCTCAAGGAGTTTGTCTTCCTTTTACTGATTATTTTCGGGTTAAAGCATGATTTAAACAGATACAGCACATTCATACGCAATCGCTGTCGCAATCATGCATTCAAACAAATGTAATTTTACAGTGCTACTTCATCTGTATCTGAATTTGAATGAGCAGAAATCTGTAAGAAATGCATCGATCTGTAGATAAAATAACTGACGAAAATGTACTGTTATTTTCATCACAAACAAAATTTGCACAGCAGAAAGCAGCAATCATACTTTTTAATGCTGACAATGTTATTAGTTTGGCGTTTGGTAGGAAAAAAAGTTTGCACACAATAGCCTAATCCCCTTTGAAACTCTCCTGTTATTTTATTATTTATTTTTATTTTATTTTTATAAGCTTCATTATGAAAATAACATTTCAAACTTTAGGAGCGAGTGCGGAGCGGTGTTTCTGGTATCAGTGAGCGCGGAGCGGAGTGATTATTAAATGCTCGGAGCGCGGAGGGATATTGTTGCTGCTCCACTCTCACATACTCTGCTGCCATGTGAGAGAGATGTTTCAC
>NC_056610.1:392339-393596 GCF_018340385.1 Cyprinus carpio | reverse complement strand
TAATTAAAATGTAAGTACTCTGAAAAAGAAAGTATAAAAATCGAGTGTCTGTAGACCTCTCACAACTGTTTTAAAGACAGCTCATTATTTCCATTCACTCCACCCCCTCCCTTCTGGGCTCCTTCCAAAGCCACGCACCCAAAACACATGAACGCGCGACTCCGACCACTGAGCTGGAAGACGCATTATTTACCTGAGACGAGCGGAGAGGAAGGAGCACAGTGCATGTAGTGACATCATGTCAGAATCACATGTAATAAAAATAACTTTATAATTATGAAGATAAACAAGATGTATTTTAGTACTCACTATCAAGCTAGCATATTGATATTGGTAAAGTTTAAAATATATATT
The DNA here is from genome assembly GCF_018340385.1 of Cyprinus carpio. Lineage (NCBI taxonomy): Eukaryota > Metazoa > Chordata > Actinopteri > Cypriniformes > Cyprinidae > Cyprinus > Cyprinus carpio. Next base: position 393,242 of record NC_056610.1, on the reverse strand, counting down.
TTTTGATTCGCTAACGAGCTAGTTATCTATAAGGCAAAGCTAAAAACAGGTTGCATGATACACGTTTTTCCATTACCATCATTTACACTGTGATGAAGATGAATTTCGTGTAAGATTCATAACATATACGTTGCTCTGCATGTAAGAGTTTCCATGATGGCTCGCTAAGTAATGTTATGGTAGCTATATTACGCAGCTACGTGTGCTAATGACACATGCTTCATGAAAAAATAAACAAAAAAATATGTATGATCAAAATACAAAAAGAAAGATTTACCTGTCCAGCAGAAATAAAGCCATCAAGGAGTCACTTTTCAGCCCCTTGAGTTCCCTCAGTTCTCGCCATCGCTGGAAAGCCACGCCGATATTAACTCGCGTTTTATTTCTTTATCCAAAGACTTTTTGTTCATTGCCTTTTCTTGTACTGTTACTGTCTTCCTTTTTTTGCCTGGTTTGCCTTCAGTAACTGCATAGGCCGGTACTGTGAATTTTGCTTGCTGTTTCTCTGCCATTGTTTTGGTATTCCTAGGATCCGTGCCTCTTGAATTCCTCAAATCAAACAACACCTCACAATAACTCAACACAATTAATCAATAATTAAGCTTGCCATGGTTGCGAGAGAGTGACAGTCGCCTAAGCCAATCCTGTGTTTCGTCCCGAATGGAAATAATGAGCTGTTTAATACAGATTAAACGGTCTAGAGTCACTCGATTTTTATACTCTTTTTATCAGAGTACATTTTAATTATGCATTGATATATATAGAAAGTTTAAACAAATTTGGAAGAAAGTTGTTTATAAATTTTTTACCTACCCTGCCTTTAAGGTAATAACATTACTGCTTTTTATTAATCATCTTGTCTCAGATATAAATTTGAATGGTAAATGATAAAGAATTATATGA
>NC_056610.1:385159-391904 GCF_018340385.1 Cyprinus carpio | reverse complement strand
AAAACCTGTTCTGCAAGTTTGAAACCCTCATAAGACACTGTCCATATGAAAGAGCAAGAAATTACACCTTTATCTCGACCCCCCACAAGCTATACAGAACTACCCCAAAACCCCAGCCCCCTCCAGCTGAACTGAACTCGGTCTGTTTGTTGTCTGTGAGGAACGGTGTGTTGTTATGCTACTGGGTTTGAAACATGCTTGAACTCACAGCAGCCGTTCTCTTTTTATTCAGTATTTTCCTGCAGCCCATATTATTATTTTCACTAGACCAAAATAATAACAAATTATCATTTGATAATTAATCATTATTTTTGCGAAAATCATTATCTGTGAACGTAGGCGTTTGAGGAAGGCTTTAAGACCAAGCGGAGTCCTCTGCCAGCTGCTCCTGCTTCCGCGCAGCTTCACCTTCCGCGGTGACCAGCTTCACCGTCCACGTTTGAGTTTATAAAGTCAGTTTGAGCGAATTCAACTTACTCTATTCTTAAACAACATTTAGCAAGGCGGGAAAACATTCAGTCTACCTGAAGGAAGATGTATTTCATTGGTCTAATGCTGTTAAATAGGGAGTAAAAAAAAAAAAAAACTCTGTAGGCTATTCTTAAACTTGGACATCATTATATTGAGGTACAAATCCAAACACCAGAAGCAACCTACACTCTCAGTGTTCTTTTACTGAAAAGTATGCATATTATTTATTTATTTATTCACACGCTATATGGTTGATATCTATAATTAGTTCAAAAACCTGTGCCATTGTTTAAAAAACTGCATCATAGAAATGTTTCATAGACCTTCAGTTGTCATGCTTTAAAATCCCATGCCATTTGTAATTTCAGTGTATTTTCACCTCCTAAATTACTACCACAATTCTATAATGGTAAAATTTATTCAGGCCGATGGCATTTTTTATGACATTATTTATTTTTATTTTTATTTTTAGAATAATTGTAGCCTACATAAATGGATGAATCAAAACAAATATAACTTTTTAACTGCAGGCAGATATAGGCCTATGTTATTGTACATTATTTGGATCGTCCCTTATTCTGTCCCTTATTTTATTAAAGAATAAAGATTATGAATAAATAATAAAAGAAAGAACCTCTATTAACCCTTATTTGCAGGTTGTAGGAGATATGTGAGCGATTAATAGATTTAAAAAAGAAAAAAGTGGGTGCTTGGTTTCAGAAAACGAATACAGCTCGTAAGAAATGATATGATGAAAAAGTCATGCTAACTTATTAATTCATAGAAATAATTTAAGCAATTAAAACCTTTTTTTTAAAATACCATATTCAACTTGACTTTCATTACTATTAAACTGACTTTAAAATCTCAAGGAGTTTATAAGTTGAAACGGTAAAATGTCACAGTGCATGTTAAATAGCCTAAATGAACTTGTATCTTATATAGTATCCGAAGACCTTGCATAAAGAGTTAGCATAAAACTTTTTTAAATGAATTCCTGTATAAAATGTGACAGCAACCTTTATATCAAACATTTTTAAATTGTCCACAGCTGAGCAGCGCGAGAGGCAGATCTGAAGTTATATTTGTTTTGTTCACGAAGTGAATTCGATGCACAAAGTCATTTTTTGATGCAGTGGAAAAATAAAGCTGGATAAAAACTCACGAAAACACGCTAAAAAATATATAAAGTTTGTGAGAGTTGCATTTTATTAAATTCAGAAATAATAACGGCAGGCCTAATAATGTTATAGGATAATGTACCAACAGGACATTTTTAGTTCCCTTCAATTTACAACAAATCCTTTAAATTTAACAAATTTATCAGAACAGAACAAGAATTACAAATATATAATTCTAATGGATAAATATAATTGCAGTATATAATAATATAGGCTTATAAACAACAACAAAAATAATAATAATTTAAAATAGCCTAATTTAAAGCGATACATAAGGTAAGGTTGGGCTTATCTCTCTCATTCGGGACAAATCCAAACATGTTGCCCATTTGAAGCTAAACTCTTATTCATGAGGTAAAATAGGCTTTGGATTTCACACGTGTTTCAGTATCGACGGAAAAAAAATCATAATAAGTAAAAATATGCCAAAGTAGACCGCTGCTCGGCTGCATGGCTCGTGAACGACTGTGTTTCAGATAGTGCGCGTGACGCACCAAGCACGATCAAAGTCACAATTCACCAATTTTGGCACACAGTAGGTAAAAGGCATAATTCAAAAGCAAAAGTGTTAGCAGTATAAAATCACGAATAATAAAAAAGGGAATAAGAAATTATTGTAACTGCTGGCCCTCTCATTTCGCTCTGCAAATGGAACCTGAAGATTATTATATTTTGTTAACAAGGAATGAAGCCGAAATGAAAAACATTTAGCTTTTTAGTCCATATATAACAAATATAACTCAGATCGCTCTCGCGTTGCTCAGCTTGGGGGCACGATAATATAATATATATATATATATATATATATATATATTATATGGCTTGTATATAGTATATGTATGTTATGTATGACTGTTTAGTAATACCCAAAGCATGATACGAGTCTTGTGTAAAGGTCTCTTTCTTTAAATTTTTGATGAGTAGGACTGTAGCCTGAGGACTATTCCTATTTTTTTAATGGCTTTCAGGATGGATAATGTATATTTTAATGGATGTTGTTTTACGTCTTCCTTTCATTTTACATTACAGTCAGTTCGAATCCGTCCCTTGCGCACCTGGCGGTAGTTTCGAGAATGATTTAAACACGCGACCTGGACTTGCCGTTAACGCCGCGGCCCTGTGGCCGCGGCAGTACGCGCGGCGGTTTACCCACGTTGGTGTCTACTAACTGGATATGGGAGCATTACAATGCCTAGTTTTACTATGCATAACCTCACTGCATGTCAGTTCAAGCTCTTCCCATCCCACGGACCATGTGTTTAACACCTTCAAGGTACAGACGTTAGGAAAATTATGACATGCGGACTAAAAATGCTATTTGTATGGTACATTACATTGCTGAAAATCATTCACTGTCCTTGTCTTGTTTTCGAATAAATGTTTCAAAATGAATGTAAAAACAAAATTGTACAAAATACTTCTCAGAGAATCTTTTTTAGAATAGAGTGGATCTCATTTCCACTGGCCAAAGCAGTATATACAAAACTGCATTCCAAAAAGGTGGGACACTGTACAATTGTGAGTAAAAAAAGGAATGGAATAATTGACAAATTTCATAATTCGATTTTACTCACAATAGAATATAGTAAAACATATCAAATGTTGAAAGTGAGGGGACATTTTGAAATGTCATGCCCAAAATTGGCTCACTTTTGGCTTTCATGAGAGGAAACACATTCCAAAAAAGTTTGGACCAGTGAGCATAAGAGGCCGTAAAAAAAATGAAATGTCAGAAAGGAACAGCTGGGAGGGGACCAATTTGAAAAACTTATTAGGTCAATTGGCAACATAATTCAGGCAAAAGAGCCTCCCTCAGAGTGGCAGTGTCTCTGTGAGGTCAAGATGGTCAGAGGATCACCAAATCCCCAATGCTGCGGGCGAAAATAGTGAGCAATATCAGAAAGGGAGCTTCTCAGAGAAAAATTGCAAAGAGATTGATGGTATCATCATCTACAGTGTATAATATCATCCAAAGAATCAGAGAATCTGGCAACAACGTCTGTGTGTGTAAGAGGTCAGGCCGTGGAAAAAACCATACTGGCTGACTGTGATCTTGCCGGGCCCTTGACTGCGTCACTGCATCACATACAGGAAATGCTACTGTAATGGAAATCACAACGGGCTCAGGAATACTTCAGGAAAACATTGTCGGTGAACAAAACCACCCCTGTGCCATTCACCGCTGCCGGCTACAAAACTCTATAGGTTCAAAAAAAGACGCATATCAACACATGATCCCGAAGCGCAGTTGAGTGTTTCTCTGAGCCCAATGGCTCATTCACAAAATGGACTGGTCGACCTTGGGCAAAGTGGAAAAAGCACTGTTCTGTGGTCAGACGAACACAAAATTTTTTTCAAAAACAAACGAAGTTCTTTTTTGGAAACTGGGACGCCAGTCATCCGACTAAAGGGACAGGAAAGCCCAATGTTGTACAGCGCTCATCAAGAAGCCTGCATCTCTTGATGGTATGGGGTGGCGGCGTGTGGCCTGGGCAGCTTACCATCGGGAAAGGCACCATCAATGCTGAAAGGGTTATCCAAGTTATAGAAAACAAACAATCTCTCCCATACAGAGTCGTCTCTTTCAGGGGAAGGATTTGCAGTTTACCAACATTGACAATGCCAGACCACATACTGCATCACTACAACCTCATGGCTGCGTAGGAAGGAAGTTCTTTTCCGGGGTATGAAATGGCAGCCTGCAGCCCGATATTTCACATAGAAAAATTGGCGCATCATAAAGAGGAAAGATGCAAAAAGAAGGACCTAAGACAGTGAGCAACTAGGAAGCATGTATTAGACCAAGAATGGGGGACAACATTCCTATTCCAAACTTGAGCAACCTTGTCTCCTCAAGTCCCCAGGCGTTTGCATGACTGTTATAAAAAGAAGAGGGGGATGCCACAACAGTGGTTAAAAAATGGCCCTTGTACCAAATTTTGAAGATGTGTTGATCCATGAATTAAAAATCAAATTATTTTTCCCTTAAAATGATACATTTTCTCAGTTTACCATGATATGCATATGTGTCACTGAATAAAATATGAAATTTGAAAACTTCCACATCAAGCATTGTTTTATTCACAATTTGTACACTGTTCCAACTTGGAATCGGGTTTGTAATAGTTTTAAACAAATCAAATGTTTTAGGATATTTAAATTCACTATAGTTTAATCAGAAATACGGGGTGTGTGGGGCCTATGGACATAATTGTCTGACGCTGCACCACTGAGAAAATATTATAAAAAGAAACATGCAAATCTCATCATTTGCTTGATCATCCTTCAATCACAATGCTATTTCTTTCATAATGGTCTGTAGATCTCAGAAGAAGTCTGCCTTCACGCAACATAAACACTCTGTGCAGCCTTTGTTGTGCAGTAGGCTAACATATTCTGGACCTTATTTAAACTTCACAGTGGAGCTTTCTGACCACCGAGTCCAGCAGTATCTGCTACACACATCAAGTAAGTGTGCATTGTTGATGTTCTTGTTAAATATATAGAGGCATAGCATATATATTATGGAGAGGAAAGAGCATATATATATATATATATATATATATATATATATATATATCTCTCAACATGAGATCTGCAGTAAGCTACAAATGTTTAAATATCTAAATTCATATGTTTTGTTTAACTTTTGAATAATAACTTTATGTAATGTCAATGCTTAACTCCATCCATGAGCAGAGTATTTTATCTAAAAGTGTATATTGAAAGGAAAAAGAGTCTGAAATCATTACTTCGCTATTACTCCAGTACTAGACAGTATTGCACATATTTACGCCAAGTATATATTTTTTTATAAATCCCTATATGTACGTGGAAAATTGCTTACGCAAATTTCTATGCCTGTTTTGTGCATTTTGTGCATACGCAACGTTTATATATGAGGCCCCAGAAGTGTGGGATTATAGAGGAAATTTACAACCCGGTTCACAGTGTGTGTGTGTTCACTACTGTGTGTGTGCACTTGGATGGGTTAAATGCAGAGCACAAATTCTGTGTATGGGTCACCATACTTGGCCACATGTCACTTCACTTCACTTACTGACTTCACCCTCAGCTGGAAGATTGGCAGCTTAGTTTTTTCAATCAACTTCATTCAAAGTTAAATTGATGCCACTACCTGTGCAGTAACCTGTGCAGTAGGCGCACTAGTGATTAGATTCACTGTTGAAGCTTGAACATCAGAATAGAGTACAGATGACACATCCGATGTGTAACGTCTGTGAGATGTCTGAGTCGCAGCGCTTGTCACTGGAGCTGCTGGAGACAAGACCTCGATTTGGCTTTTTTAAAGGATAACAGTGGAGTTCAGTACACAGATGTTTGTGAGGAAACAGCTGATCACTTTATCAACTGACAGCCTCTCCGTTAATCTTTAACATGTTTACCACTAAACATTCATTTTGGACTGAGCTATATTTGGAAATAAAAACTAAATAAATGTTTTATAAGTTATGGAGAATTGTTTTATCTGTATCTCTAAATAAAAACTGTCATAAAACCGAAAGCATTAAATAATTCAGAATCCGATTTAAAATGAAATATATTTTAATCTAAGATGTGGTTTTGGTAATCTGATTTATTTCTGATATTTTTGTTCTGGCTAGTAGAAGTTCTGAATGGCTGTTAAATGTAAAAAAATAAAATTAAAGAAATAGTGGTGAGCAAGTTATTTTGAGCTTATAACGTGAATTTTAAAGGTATACTTAGTTGTACGTTTATGTACTGAGAACATTTGAAAGCAGATGATGTTAACAGATTTCACCAGATTTGTACAACAAAGTGTTTATAAACCTGTTGTGAACTAAACACAGAAACTTAAAGGTCACTGTTGAGTTTTCCACTAAAATAAAAACCTGAGAACATTTGAAAGTAAAGAAATTAAGACAGCGTTGTAAGTATGGTTTAGGCTTAAGTACTGTACTTTAAAATGCAAAATATTATAATAATCAAATTAAAAAATAATTTCACAGTGTGATTATCATGCAAATCTCATATGGGCGGATAAAAGTAGTAGCTAAAGCTGCTATTTGTGTAATTGTATGTATAGATTAATTAGTTGTGTTCTCTCTTCT
>NC_056610.1:382120-384960 GCF_018340385.1 Cyprinus carpio | reverse complement strand
TTGTGTTTGGTGTAGATACACTTATAAAACATTGACAAACAGATTGATTTTTTAGGTGATGGGAAATGATAATATCTTAATAGTGTATTAAATGTTTTTAATGTGATTATTTATTTATTTAGTCTTTCTGAAGACTTTCACACTGCAGTATCACTGAAGAAGGTTATAATAAAGTTGCAATAAAAATTATTCAACCCCCTTGACCTGCAAGACATTTTGCTGTGGAGGACAAAATTTTATAAAAACAATTCAACAAAGGCATCGGTAAAGCATTAGAGAAAGTTTAATACACTTTTGAATGATTCTGAGAACGGAATATTGATGAATCATGATGAAAGTCAAAATTGGCTCTAAACATTTGTTCAAAATTATTGAACTCCCAAAAAAGTCAAATTTTGTGCAGAATCTGAGTATCTACCGATACCGAGTCCCGATCCGATACTTCTATAATACATAAGGGATGTCCCGATCAGGTTTTTTTGCCCTCGAGTCAGAGTCATTTGATTTTGAGTATCTACCGATACAGAGTCCCAATCCGATACTTCTATAATACATGAAAAAGAATAAAGAAGAGCGAAAAAACAGATCCAGGATGTTCAATAAATTGCATTTAGAAATATATTCAAATAGAAAACAGCTATTTTAAATAGGCTAGTAAAAATATTTCAAAATTTTACTGTTTTGCTGTACTTTGGATCAAATAAATGCAGGCTCGGTGAACAGAAGAGACTTATTTAAACAACAATAACAAGCTTACAGTTCAAAAACTTCTGACTGGTAGTATAGGCAACTTTAATCTTTCTCTAATTTCTAGCTTTTAATTGCTTAGAAATCTATAACTGCTGGACAATAACAAATAATAATGATTTGTTTATATACTACAAACACTGTTTATCACATAATAAGGCAGAATAGTTTCTATACTGTAATGCTATGTCAATTAGCACTGCATTGTTCATATACTTTATTTATCACCTGCTGGAGATGACTTGAAAAAACATATATTGTCGTAATCGTATATTAATGTCTTCGTGTTTTCAAAAGTTTCTGTTTTTCTGTGAAAACAACTGTTTTCATACAGCGATAGCTGGATGCTTTTGTCCATGTTAGGAATTTCCTGGTATGACTTTCTGTGTGAGAGCGCCCTCCGGCTTCGAGTATGAATGAAACACACACACACACACACACACACACACACACACACACACACACACACACACACACACACACACACACACACACACACACACTGCAGGAGTGTTTAGCGCTCCGTGATGTTCATCTCGCCTTATTCTGGGTCCGAATAAAACATCAGGTCACAAGAGAGACTATCCTGTCTCTTTGAGTTTAAATCTATATTTATTCACACCTTTATTATATATATCCGAGTCCTGATCGGGAGGTAACATCCGATTCCGATCGTGTCTGAAACCACGTGATCGGGCCCGATTTACGATCCCGTGATCGGATCTGGACATCCCTAGTTAAGAAGCTTCTGTCACCTCTCTACTACAGTCTTGGCCCATTCCTCGCCTGAAAAAGCATCCAGATCACTGATAATCTTTGGTTTTCACTTTGCCACTGCTATCTTTAAATTCAACCAGATATTTTCAATGAGAATCAAATCGGGAGACTGAACAGGCCAATCCAGAACATTCTATGACTGATCCCTGAACCAAGCAGAAGTAGATTTGGATGTGTACTTTGGGATGACTGTCCTGCAGGACAGTCCATTGATCATTAGTCTTTGCACCAAAGGCATCACAGTTCTTGTCAAAAACCTCCAAGTTTGACGATGGAGATGGTGTTCTTCTGCTTATGAGCTTTGCCTTTTTTGCAGCAGACATAATGCTGATTCATGGGTCCAAAAAGCTCCAGTTTGGTCACATCACTTCATAAAACATTCTTCCAGAGCTCCACAGGTCTACACAAATTAATTTTAGCAAGTTCAAGTCTGCCTTGGGTTCTTCTTGATCAAGAGTGGTATTCGTCAAGATGTTTCTAAATACTTAATTGTGTTTTGAGACTGTTTTATTCCCCACCATGCAAATAAGTGACTTAAAAAAGCAATGATGAATAGGGGTTAGATATTTATGACATAACTCTGTCAAGTGTTCCTGCAAGACCTGTAGAACAAATAAATCAGCCAGTACAAACTTACAGTCCTCTCTGCCAAAGGTCTGTGAGCAATCTTTCGGCAGCTTCTTTTCCACAGCATGCCGATATGGCTTCAACCAGGAAATCTGCCACACTGAAACGCACTGGGATGGGTCTGTCAGGATCTAACATCACAGTCTTAAATGCAGTTTCTCAGAACCACCAATCAAGTTCTTCTACAGTAGGAGCCAACAACCATTTTACAGACACTCAAATGGATTCTAATGAATCAGCATCCATAAAAGCAGAATTACATGCATCATCTCGTTCCAAAGGCTTCAATGTGCCGGTTCCCAGCATCGGAAGTGATCGGAGAGAGGCATTACGGAAACTAGGATTGCTGAAAAAACTGAGATTTGTTGACCATTCTCTCCAGTCGTGATGTATCAAGTAATGTTTCTGGGTTTAAGCATCTTTTCCGTTTTAATTGAGAATACCATTACAACACCCATTTATGAGCACTGTTTATTCTCACAGTGTAATCTCCAGTCTCATGGTGTCCTGGACACCAATATTTTAACATTTTTTTTAAAACAATAATCACTCTGTAGCCTACTAAGATTGGGGTAGTGAGATAAAAATTAGGTTCATGTTTTTGAGTAGGACTGCAGCACACACAAAGTGCTAAAAAATATTACATTATATATTGACTTTACATTATATATTACATTGAATATCACTTT
>NC_056610.1:380827-381161 GCF_018340385.1 Cyprinus carpio | reverse complement strand
AAAAGAGAGCGAGAGAGACAGAGAGAGAGAGCGAGAGAGAGAGAGCGCTTGTGTGGATTGGGCTTCCTCTGTGCGTCTCTCAATAGTGTTCTGCAGCAGCGTCTCTNGTAGGTTATAACTGTGGAAATTGAAAATGCAAAAATTGCATTTGTTGTAGTTTATGTTCACCAATATATAACTTTACCCAGCTTTACTGTGAAAAGAGTCCATTCAGGTCAAAATCCTGTTGTGCATATTTTTATTTTCTTCATTCTAGAACATGTACTTGTGAAACAATCTGTGTTATAATGAAGAATAACATCTTTTCTAATAGACTTTCAGACTGCAGTATCAG
>NC_056610.1:379866-380615 GCF_018340385.1 Cyprinus carpio | reverse complement strand
TACACCTCAAGACATCGATCAGATGATATATTTAAAGGGATTCGTCTAGTTTTTGTACTTAAATTGCTGTTGTGAGTAGGATTATTTTTTCCACATCTCATCCAATGCCTCTTTTGCTGGTTCCAAAACATCATTTTAAAGCTGGTAATGGAGGCTTGAGCCATTGATAGGATTCTAATGCAGTTTTTAATGAAGTTATTAAAAAGAAAACTACATAAAAAGAGAGAGAGAGAGAGAGAGAGAGAGAGCTTGTGTGAATTGGGCTTCCTCTGTGCGTCTCTCAATAGTGTTCTGCAGCAGCGTCTCTAAACAGTGCTGATATTACCTCACATGAGAAATGTCATTTGTGTTTACCTACGGAAAATCGTAGCTACTACTAAATATTGTAGAAACTTAATTTTCTGTAAAGTTGCTTTGCAATGATTTGTATCATATAAAGTGCTATACAAATAAACTTGAATTGTATTTGTTAGTCCTGTAATTTCCGTTATTACAGCTTTACTATATGTGAAGTGATATGGAACTGTAATGCGGTCAAGAGAGCTGTCTGGAACTACGTTCGCCGTGCGTTTCCCAGAAAATAATTGCACACCTCAGAACTTTCGTCAACCAATCAGATTCAAGCATTCAACGGCCCCGTAGTATAAATTATATTATATCATTACACTAATTCAGTAAGGTACACTATTTGTTGTTGAAAATGATCAAAGATGAAAGATGAGATGCTGCAGCTGCTGTTGTTTTGATGA
>NC_056610.1:377561-379545 GCF_018340385.1 Cyprinus carpio | reverse complement strand
GTAAATAAAACTATCCAGAGTAGGGTGGGCAATATGAGCTTAAATTCATATCACAATATTTTACTCTGTCCAGGATATCTCAATATTTAAAAAAAAATTACAGGCAAAATATTTTAACCTTACATAACTAGAAATAGTGAGGGATTAGACATAGACCTGAAAAGTATTTTTTTATATATTGTGCCATTGTTTTTTTTAAAAAGTGCAAATATGCAACATGAGGTAGGCCTGTATGAATTAAATGAAATATTGTGTGTTTGAGTTGGCCAGTGGTTCCCAAACTTTTTCTGCGGGGCCCCCCTTTTGTAGAGAAAACTATTTTCAAGGCCCCCCAATAATATTGTGAAATATTGTCTATTGAAATGATCTATAGAAAGTCTCTTATGCTCACCAAGGCTACATTTATTTATTAAAAATACAGTAAACACTGTAATATTGTGAAATATTGTCTATTGAAATGATCAATTTGAATGTCTTAACATATAGGCTACTGTATTCCTGTAATCAAAGCTGTATTTTCAGCATCATTACTCCAGTCTTCAGTGTCACATGATCTTCAGAAATCATTCTAATATGCTGATTTGCTGCTCAATAACCATTTCTGATTATTGTCAATGTTGTAAACATTTGTGCTGCTTAATATTTTAGAAATTGTTCTTTTGTGTCAGAGGGCTGGGGTTCGTCGGAAATAGAACGGGCATCAGTTTACGGTCATGGATTCGTCTCGTCACATCCACAGCGGAAAATATCACTGAGTTCTATTTGCTCTTGTTTTATATGATAAGTGGGGAAATGATACAGTGTAGCCTTTTTATCATCCTGCAGAGGTTTCCTTTAATGGGGAACCCCTGGACTGTGCCTTTTTTTTTTTTTTTTTAATGGGGAACGCAGAATGTGATTTCTACTGAATGGGACTCTAAAATGTTAGCACCAACAGCCATATATGCATATAGTGTGGTTGTGCTTCGGGTGATCCTTGATCCCTTTTCTCTCTGATGCCATCCCCTCACTCTCTCTCCCCACTTGTGCGCTTTCTGTACTGTCCTGTATAAACAAAACACCAAAAATAAAATCCTCATAAAATACCAACTTTGATATTGTGAAATATATCTAACTGAAAACTGATCAAACAATCTTTTCACTTTACACTTCAGTAACAGTGGGGTTGGAAACAAAGTGCACAACACTATTCATTAAACACTTATTTAATGTATTCAGATGAAAGTTTACAATATTAACAAATTATTCTGAAAGCAGGTAGTTTCTCAGATCCCCCAGTTACTCTGTTTTTAACTCAGAACACTTTCGCAATACAGTGTAGTAAAAACAAGTAAAATCAAAATTAAGTACATTTTTATTAAACTAAGTAAAAATCACAACCTATCACAAAAGCTCAATGAATCTCTACCAGAAGTGACAGTGCAGTGTAGCAGATGAACGATTTCTCAGCAATGTGTCAATAATAAGCCGGATCCTAATCCTCTACAAAGAGGAAAGAAGAAATGGTTTACTGAAAAGTTCTTAAAAAGCAGGATTTTATTTTATAGAATTTCTTTAAACCAGTGGTTCTCAAACTTTTTATACCAAGTACCTAATGACCAACATTAAATTTCAGCATAAGTTCCACCATAATGACCAACATTAAATTTCAGCAGCGTAGTAATGTTAGTCCTAACTATTCAGCTACAGCTCTACAGTTAAAAAATGAGGCAGTTTTATTCCTAATAAGAATATTTATTGTTGTTAACCACTTTAACATTGTAAACACAGTTTTAAACACTACACTATGCTTACATACAGGTAAATGAAAACTTAGTTTAAATTAAAATGTTATAACAAAAGTTAGATAACTGTACTGTACTTAGATGTAAAAAAAAAAAAAAATCTTAAAGATTAAATTAAAATGTATTAACATTAATTAATATTTATTTTAGAGATTCCCCTGCGTAACCACTAGAGGGGGCCTGACACTTTGAGAACCACT
>NC_056610.1:376994-377214 GCF_018340385.1 Cyprinus carpio | reverse complement strand
TTTCTTACCTTATTTAACCAGGACGTCGCAGAACACATCTGACCCTTCTTGTTCACATTACAGTTTTTGTTCTCCATTGACATGCCACAACTCAAATCCGCTCAAAAGAATAAAAAAAATGAACAGGCAAATATAAAATAATTCATGACCGACCAAGCAGTTACAACGAGCAGCAGCTCAGTCAGCCGCCTCACTCACAGAAAGATGATAATAACGGTCA
>NC_056610.1:376583-376663 GCF_018340385.1 Cyprinus carpio | reverse complement strand
AAACATTTTCAACGTTTTTTTCATGTAAAACAACTGACCTTATTTCAACTATACTTCAACACTGAAGGTTGGTCATGTGC
>NC_056610.1:376180-376330 GCF_018340385.1 Cyprinus carpio | reverse complement strand
GTCTTCAGATTTTTGAGAATCATGATCTAGAGAGCTTTTGCCCCTGAGTTTCTTTTAAAGAATTTACTTTTGACTTTTGTCTTTCTTAAATATTTGTATATTTAAATGTTCAACTGTTTAAACTTGAACTAGAGCTTTTCGTTACAAACA
>NC_056610.1:367686-375840 GCF_018340385.1 Cyprinus carpio | reverse complement strand
GAATATACATCTAGGATGGCTTGAGGTTGAGCAAATCATGGGGTGATTTTCATTTAGGATGGCTTGAGGTGAGCAAATCATGGGGTAATTTTCATTTTTGGGTAAACTGAAGCTTCGCAGGGGCTGGGGAAAATAATGTGAATTTACATCAGAAATAGCCAGTATTTTATTAATGTGTTTACCATTGTTTACTTACAATACAGCTTCAACCTTCTTAGAATAGATTCATACAACTTTTGAATAGACTTCCAGTTAAATTTAGTCTCTAACTTCTGCTGTGACTGCTGAATGTGATCATGTTTACTGACTATAAACTGAGGATTGAAGACTGAGTTAAAAACGATGACCATCAACCAGTAGCCACCTCCCCTCACAGATGAACTGAAGCCCTTTAATGCTTGCTTTGATCGGTATATAAACACAAGAAGCACATCAAAAGCTAGGGTACGCGACGACCTGCTGCCTCTCTCCTTTTTTAACCAGTGAGGTGTGCTTCTACCTGAGCGGGTGAATGCACAGAAAGTGTCTGACCCTGATGGTCTTCCTGACCCGAGGAGAGTGTAGGGGTCTGCAAACAAGTTTAACTGGCTGATGTATTCACACACATTTTCAAGCTCTACTTGGTCCGCTTGCTTGAATTTATATATTTATATTTACTTTCATAAATAAAGTGCCATTTGCACTTCTGGTTGGAATGCTAACTGAATTTCGTGCTTGCGTCTTCAAAGCGTCACCAACCTGTACCAAAACACTACAACACTTTGCTCTCCATAAAAAATCCTGTATATGTTACAGTGTTTGTAGCAGTGCAGACCACCATCAGAAGCTGAAAAAGCACGCTTGGTCCTCAGCGTTTTAACCTGACTGAATTTGGTGAGTGATGGTTTCAATAGAGCTTGGCAACCGACGTAACAGCGCGCAGTGTGCATTCTGGATGTAAACAGGAGGTATATCTAAGTTAAGTTACCCAGGAGCTCTGTTGACATAGACTTAGCTAATGTTAGCTACAGCCAGTGGCGGAGCCAGAGACATCTGATGTTGTTTTTCTGACATCGTTCATTTTCTTACGGAGTGGAAAATATCGCAGAGCAGCGAGGACACAGACAACGAGCTGACGGACATGACACAGCAGGAAACTAAGTCTCAGCATTCAAAATCTTCATTCAAATTTTAAGAATTTCAAACGTTAAATATAGTTTTGGAGCTTTTTAGTAGCGTGACCAGGATTATTCGCGCTCCCGCTTTGCCTCAAGTTCAAGCTGCATTCTTATTAGCATGAAGTAAACACTGAAGGAACATCTGATCCATGTTGAAAGATACACTACAACTTACTGAATGTATAGTGTATCATGTAATCACTCAACGAGTGTTTCAACCGCGGAAAGACAGCAGCTAGAAGATATTAACAGCAGAAAATTTACTCACTAGTGTCCATAAACTATTAAGAGAAATGTAATGCAAAAATTACATTGTATACAATGTATAGATATAACGTTTTTATAAAAATGGTCTAATATAAACTTGTATAAAAAACAATTGTAAGTGTTCCCTGTATAGTTTAGAAAATAATAGAAAAAAAGTGTACGTTACTAGTTAAAAAGATTTTTAATGTTTTTCTTTTTTTTTTTAAGAATTCTCTTCTGCTAAACAAACCTGCATTTATTTGATCCAAAATATGAAAAAAATTATAAAAATTTACAAACATACTTAACAAAAAAAAAATCTTAAAACTATTACAATCTAACTGTTCAAAAAAAATTTAATTTATTCTGCGATTTTTTTTTTTCCAAACTTAATTTTTTGCATCATTACTCCAATCCCATGATCCTTCAGAAATCATGCTAATATACAGATTTGCTGCTCAAAAAAAGTAATTATCATTTTTAAAACAGCTGAGTAGAATTGTTTCAGGTTTCTTTGATGAATAGAAAGTTCAGAAGTGCAGCATTTATCTGAAATAGAAATCTTTTGTAACATTATAAATGTCTTTATCATCACTTTTGATCAATTTAAAACATCTTTGTTAAATAAAAGTATTGATTTATATAATTCCCATTTTTTTTATATATACCAGGTTGGAGTTATACACTGATTTTTTTGTCATGGACCTCCTGAATTAGCCTTGGTCACCCATGTATAAAACTCTAGCTCTGCCACTGGCTACAGCTTGATGAATTGAGTCATTGAACACAGCAGGAGAGAACGCAACGTTAGCCAGCTAGCTAAAGCTCCGGTGGAAAATTATTAGCTAACGGCTACCGTTTTTGAGGAGGTAGATTTTGAGGTGAGGGGTGACTGACAAGGCAGAAGGTAAAGTGGTCCACCGTTCTATCAATAAGCAGACCTGCCAACCTGTACGCAATTTGCGTAGCGGATACGCATTTTGACTTCAAAGTACGCTGGTACGATTTGTCACTCTAAACTACGCAAAAACCTGGTGACGCCTCTGTGCACGCGCAGTCCTCAAATCAAGCAACAGCAAAAGAAGAAGAGTTCAACCAATCATAGTGCTAGGTTCTTCCCCCAAATAGCAAGTGGGATTGATTGACAGATGCGTAAAGCCTATCATTAAAAAGTGACTGAAAATCGACACCAATAAAGATTCCCGCTCGATCCCCCTTCCACTCCCGCCATTTGACTGATGAACAGTAGGCTACAGTAATCGTAATAATAATTAGTAATAATTTTTGACTCATGGCTGAAGTTAAGTTTCTCCGCTCTCCCCAGGTGGCAAAAAAAAGCATCTCAAAATGCATCAGATTGATGCTTTAAAATATGGAATATTTAAACTTTTCTTACGGGGGAGCATGCCCCCAGACCCCCCTAGAGGGATAATATCCTTCTCACCTTTTTTACCCCTGACCCGTTTTCATGCCTGTAAATAACTTTCCTTCTCCTCACAACTGTCATGAATCCTGTCCGTGGTCTTCCGTCCGCTCTCCACCAGAGGTCCCCCTCCTATTATATTGACTCACACTACCACAGACTGTTATGTGTCACCCGGACTACATTTCCCATGATCCACTGCACTGATTAACCATAATTGAAGCCGATTCATCTGTGATTATGAATGTGATATTTCATCGCTTAACAGTGAACTACGGTTCTGTGTATTAAATGCTGCTCCATCTGAAATCTATCACTTTAAATAATAATGTAAGTATTGTTAGAAACTCAGAAGTGAAGACCAGGAGACTCTTCAGGCAGCAGAATTCTTTGAGAACGCTCTGCGGTGGCGCTGTAGTCATCAAAAGTCTAACTAGTCATTAATACATTGTAGTTTATATACATTTCTAGGAGGAGGGATACATGGAGGTGGAGACCATTTAAACAAAGCATGCAAATGGAATCAGGAAAATGCCAAACATCAGCATAACAGTGTCATTTAAATACAGAGGTGCCTGATAGTATCACCCATACCTTCACATAATCAAAGGCACAGCTGTGCCTTGAGTTTAGCAAGCACCTTTATCTTGGGACCTTGCCCTATAGTCAGGAAGTGCATGAAGACAAAAGGTTAATGTCTCAGAAACTTGATTTTCCTGATTTGATCTTCTTGGATATGTCAGCTTTATTACCTCAAAATGTCTATTATTATATTGGAACAGCATTTAAGCCTGCTCTTTGAATCTGGAGCATTTATATTAAAATAACAAACTCAGACGGGGGAAAAATGTGTTTTAAGTTTATGAATATTTTGAGTCTCCCCCTCCCTTGCCTCACAGTGCTTTGATCCAAATGCCTGCTTTCCTTTTTTACATCACACACACATACACACACACATAACATTTTCTGAGAGTCCCCGATGTATGTTTGTGATAATAACATTTCCTGCTTGACAGAAAGGGTTGCCATGTTTTCAAAACAAAATCTGTCTAATTGCTTCTCAAAACTAGCCCAAACTAACCACATTTCGCGGGGGTCCCTTTGGTAAAAATAGCGTTCCGGGGCTAAAATACACGTCACTGGGGTCATTTCAACCCGCGGCAACAGTGATAAAGTTTCAATTCTATGAGAAAACTGCAGACTTGGCAACACTGTGAAGATAGTAATGTCTACAACAGACTCAAGCGCTGTCTCCTGCTGCACTAATAGTAGTAAGACTTTCCTCTGTGGATACATTTCCTCACAAGTGCAATTCTAGCTTTTACGCCCAATTTATGCCCCTGCATGTGATTTATTGTGCAGCCCTATATTCAGAGAAGCACATTGTTTTTTTTTTTTGTCCTGGTTCTCTAATGAAAACCTGGTGACCCATCAAATATAACAATAAAACATAAATTAATAATAGTAATGACGTTGTTCTAGTTTTTGCCCTATCAGGGGTCTTTTGTTTGCCAGCCCTGTCGGCTGTTGTTTGGGCTTGTTTTTGCTCAAAAAAAGAGATTATCAAAAAAAAATACAATAAAGTTATAGTAAATTAAAAAATAAAGTATTATATTTATTATTATTATTATTATTATTTAACCTTAATTATTATTTTTAATTTGAATTTTTTTAATTTATCATTTTCAAACTTAAAATCAGCAAACTTTTATTTTGGTGGGTTGCACGTAAGTCTATGTGCTTCTGGGTTTAGTCAAAAGAGCGTCAGTGAATGAAATGTCACAGTTCTGCATTGTGCTTTTGTTTATGTTAGCTGAAGCCTAGATTTATGCTTTCAGTTTGAATAGAAATCTTATACAGTACAGACTGTACAGTTTGTCGATCTAAAATGGTAATTGTGCATTAACAGCTGCCAACCATGTAGGTCCACAAACACGCGCTCTGAACTAATTTACAGCACATTTCTATTTTGGTCACAAAAAGCTAAAAAAGGCATCTAATATTAGTTTGCTTTATTTTTTTCTTTTCTATCGGTTTTCTTTTTATATAATAATAATAATAATAATAATAAGTAATAATAAAAAAGTATTGTTCTAGCACTTGTGTATCATTGCTCTTTTGTTGATTTTGATTGCTTCAGTTGTCTTCATTTGTAAGTCGCTTTGGATAAAAGCGTCTGCTAAAGGACTAAATGTAATATAAATGTAAGGTTTTGGCAGTTTTTTTATTTGGTAATTTTTTTTTATTATTGCACTGTATGGTGTTAACACATGATGAATTACTCACACATGAACATAACGTGTCTGATTCATTGTCTTTTCTCTTTCTGTCTTCAGTCTGAGTGTATGCAGTATTACAGAGGAAACAGTGTCTCATCCTGACTTCAGCTCTGAAATCAAACCCATCACACCTGAGAGAACTGAACCTGAGTGGGAATCAAATAAAAAACACAGGAGTGAATCACTTATGTGAAACTGAACCTCACGCTGTAAATGGAGAGATTGAGGTCAGTAACATTCACATACAAGAATCAAAATATCAGTAGAAATTCACTTGTTGTAACTCTTATGTGCTGTTCAAGGTCTTTTCAGACCACAACTGATGTTTGCTGAAATAAAAAATAAAAATGTTCCATTTATCTGCACAATGTCATGAGACTTTGTACGGTTGTCACACACTTGGTAGAAATTAAATTGGATTGATATAGTGGTTATGTTAGTGTGAAAAAACGGTCACTCTCTGGAGACCCACACACAAATGAAAGACGAAATGAAAAAATCACATTCATTTTCTTACTAATTATCAAATAAAATCAAAAATCATCAATAATTCAGACCCACAAAAATACATGAAAATGAAGTGGCCAACCCTTCCACACGTGCACACATGCAGAACAATCAGCACACAACACACACACACACACACACACACCACACACACCCCCGACCCACAAAATCTTACCCATAGACAGTAATGGGAGACCATAAAAATGTTGATTGTTTTTATATTTAGATAATTTGTCAGAAATGGAGTCACAATGCAGACCACACAACACCGAGTCTGTAGAGGAGGGACACCAGCACATCAGTGATGGAGGAAAATAACACACACACGCCATGATTCCCCATTAATTCACAAATTAGCAATGTGGGTCTTTGATAAAGTGAATTTTACATAAAAGCTCTTTTGTTATAAAAACCTGATTTAAAAAGATTGATATTTGTAATTTTTTGTATCAATTAAAAAAAAAAAACTACACAAACATGTGGAGTAAAAAAAACTACGGTGCTATGTGAGAGGACATGGTGGTTCCCGTTTTGTCGTTGCACAAAACAAATCATTGTGGGAAATCTCATATTATGGAGCGTGGCCACGAGATGCTATGTGAGGAGAACGACATGTTTTTCTCGTGGCACGACGAGTTTAATGCAGACTTTATTACGTGCCAGCGGCGGCTCTAGGGCGGTGCTTGACGGGGCTATAGCCCTATCAGAAACTTGCTTAGCCCCTAGTTTCATTTGTAAATGAAAACACAACAGGCTGTTTTCATTTACAAATGAATCTATTTATTCATTCATTATTATAACAATTATTCATTCAATTTATTATTTATTCATGATAAACATTTGATATCACACAACACGTAATAAAGTCCGTAGCCAAAGGAATATGGTTATTATAATAATTTAATAATGAAATAGGTTTTTATAATAACTAATATTAATGATATTGTAATTCAAAATAAAACATATGAATGAATAACATCTCTGATAATCCCGGGTTGCTATGGTCACGCAGGACTTGTTTACGCATTAAAACAGTGTCGTGGCCACAACAAAAATAAGTGAAACGACCATTAGTGATGGTGTCATGCGCAAAAGATGCGGCCTCTGAAAAGCCGATGCTTTGTAGTGAATCAGAAGAGCCGGCTCGTATCGAGTGAGAGGCCGGCTCCCAGTTTTTTTCCTTTCGCGATGCTTACTCAAGGCAGAACTTTGTTTGATTGGTCAGGCAATCGCATCGCGGCCAATCAGATGTGAGGAATATGGGATCATACCCATTATGTAAAAACAGAGGGGGGTGAAACAGGGCAGATAATCACAGAAGAAGAAATAGGATCAGTCCATCAAAGCTGAGCATCTGTTTTTTTTTTTTTTGGTATGCCAATCTTCATGAGGACATTAATACGGTTTGCTGAGTTTGGTTCTAGTTCTGTTCTGTGGATTTATTTGCTGTTTTTGTTAATTTGTGCAAATAAAATGTTTGATTAAAATATTAAACAAAACAAACAAAAAATAATGGTTTGTAACTAAATAACTATTTCACAAAAATTAGGCAATTATAAGGATTCTCATAAAAAACACTGCACATGAAAGGGTTTTCAAACACACAAACCATTAATTTTTGCAAATTTATGGGGAAAAATAAAGGCCTACAAAAAAATCCTAAATTAAGAGCCGTTTCAGGAGTCAAAAGAGCCGGCTCTTCTTTGGGAGCTGAGCCAAAAGAGCCGGCTCTCTGGAAAGAAGCCGAACTTCCCATCACTACCGACCATGTCCTCTCACGGGCACCGTAAAAAAACCATTAATAAAACTGAGTAAAATTACATTTGTTTAAAAAACATAATTTTGTTACAAAATGTCCTTTTGTTGGCTGTGTTCTCTGGAGACCCCAAACAGCACGAGTGTCCTCCCCAAACGAACAGCACATAAGAGTTAAACAAAACACTTTATACTCAATATCTCATGATGAATGTGTTCACATTATATTTGTGAAAGATTCTTAATCTTAATGATTTGTTTGTAAGATGATCTCTCTTCCTCTGTTTGTCTCTTTCTAGAATAATTAACTGTGGCATTACAGATGTTTCTTCTTTAACTCAGTCTTTGACAAACACAAAAGCTCTGCAGTTTCTAAAAGAGCTTGATCTGAGATGGAATATGATTAGAGACTCAAGGCAGAAGCTCATTGATGTGCTACGAGACTCAAACTGTGAACTGAGGTGAGTAAACTTCACTTTTTGATATTAAAGAGATTCATTTACCTCTGATATGTGAACAAATATATACTTTCAAATATTTGTGAAAAGAGTTTATCAAATTATCAACAAGCTTTATTTCAAAGGGTTTGTGTCAGAAATGAAATGTAAAGTTGATAAAAATGTTGAACACAAAGGAGGAAAGAGAATAAAAGCCCACTGTCACGCGCTTTATACAGCAACAGCTGCTTTATTAATGACATCAGTAATAGTGAATCATTACAGTTTGAAATAGATTTGTTCAGATTGTAGGAAAACGCTGGTAAAATCAGAGCAGATTCAGCTTCAGG
>NC_056610.1:310623-367311 GCF_018340385.1 Cyprinus carpio | reverse complement strand
CTCATAACTTTGCAAACCTAGTCTACCTATGGGTACAAATAAAGTGAACCTGAACCTACTCTGTTTTTATAATGCTGAATTTATGCCTCATCATGGCTTACTTGTAAATTGTATTACTGTAAATAACTCCAGACTGAGTTCAGTAAAAGTCACCATACATTGTTTTCACTGATTTCTTGTTTAACAATTTTTTGTTTTTTTTTTTTTATTCAGTCCAACTCTATCACAAAAGCAACAGTGACGAAATTAGCTAATACAATTACCTAAAACATCATACTTTGTTGGTAGATGGGTGTTGTTTTTTTCTCACTGAAGTTTTGTAAAGCAGACCATCTTTTGACCGGTCACAGTGTCTTCACAGACAGACACAGAGCTGGACACATGTGATCCTGTATCTTACACTCAATGACACAAAGAACAGAGAACACTATAACAGATATTTCAGTCCTCATTTGAAGAGAGTTGTGTGGTAAGTCAAATGGGAGTGTTTGTTTATGAGTTCAGTTGAACACAAACTAGTTTCACTAACCCTCATCAGGGCTGCTATAAAGGAGTCATCTAACCGCCAAGTGGTATAACTGCTTTCCTTCTCATCCTGCACAAGTTTCTACTTCACTGATAAACACAGCTGGCTCATACAATATCTTGTCTCTATTAGCAATGAATAAATGAACAATGACCTGTGTGCAGGAACGAGTCTGAGAAGAGACACAAATCTTTCAGTTTTCCCTTTAAAGATCCACTATTTACACTGTAAGAGCTTGATGTATATTTGTATTAATTTAAATAATATCTGAGTTTTGCCCATTAAAAATTTTTACAGGTAGACCCACTAATATGCAACACCACTGTGTAATGCAATAAGCTTTTATATGATAAATTCATGATGAGCTGTTGATTTCTAACAGTTTCTGAGACTTACATTACAGATATGGAAAACATACAACAATGGTGCTGCTTTTCTTTACACAGATGTGGTTTTTAAAGAGAGTATCTTGGAGAAACCTACATTTCATTCATGGCAACAGCAAGCAAAGATTTACTGTTGAGGGGGTTTTAATTTCTTCAAGTGAAAGTGTGAAATGATTCTCTGAAAACAGACTCAATCTTACCTCTGTTTCTGTGAGAGACTCATCTTTCCTCTCTTCTCTGACATACTGCAGATGAACAGACTGGTTCATGAAAACAATCAGATGCTCATCATGACCTGGAAATAACAATATGTTACTGAGATGAATAACATGGCAATTCAGATGATGAATGTTGAGTCTACAAATAAAAAATGGGCTAAACAAATATTACCACTATGCAAGTAATCATCTTTATCTCTATAGTGCTTTTATATCAGGATATTCATTCAACATTTACTAAAGCATTATTAAAATACAAAGTTGTATATGAATAGTAATTAATAGACCTGAGCTAACATTACTAACAATGAACGGTGTAATGTTTTTATTAATACCATTAAGAAAGATTAATAAATACTGTATCAAGTGCAGTGCTCATTGTTAATGTTAGTATAACATGCACGTGGTCTCTGATCTTGTGGGTCACTACAGAGGACGCAGCTATTGGAAGCCATTTTGGGAACCTTTCAGATGTAGTATCATGTCCCAGCCGACCAACTGCGAACCCCCATAAGTGGTGGTCTACATTCTTTATTGATGTCGTTTTATTTTTTTATTTTGTTTAATTTTTTTTAGATTTCATAATATATTCAAAATGCTGCAGGTAAGTGGGGATGCACCAGTCCACTCTCGGTATAAGTTTAAATCATTTTATTCTCTGAAAACCATACAGTTAACAAAACGTACTTCTGAAAACCCGCCGGAGATGAACGTCTCTCGCTGCAGCAAGCAGACTCACAAACTGCTGCAAATGTAAACTGAAAGTGTCATGTCGATATTCTGGAGCGTAAATCATGCTGTGTTGTGAAATGCCATACGATATCATACTACTCCGTACTATTCCTGCAGTTCCAGTGGTATACGTGAATAGTAAAGGCATCTTTCTGTACATACATACACGGATGACCTACTATATTTACCAATCTGGCTAACTACAACTCATGTTCCCTGAAATTCAGTGCTGAGCTGTGTTCGAATGACATACGACTAACATCACTTATATATTATTATGTATATATGATATTAGATTCAATCATCCTATACAGGAGATGCTGTATCGGTGGAGAGGATGTGAATTGTCTGAATGGCATGGAGTTCCTGGATTACCTGCTACATTTGGCTGCAATCTGATGAATGCATCTGAAGACACTGCATGGGGATACTGTTTCCCCACAAATGCTACACAATTTCAACACTTTAATATGTACATTAAGTTTGTATGTAACGAACAAAATAGTAAGGGTATATCTAAAAAAAACAATATTGTTTTAGGAGCTAATAGCAGTATTCCTTATCGCGCTATACATGTGACGATCAAGCAAGGATGTCACCTTTATCTCTAGAGTGCTTTTTGTTTTTCAGGGGTCTTCAAGGTTTTTTCAGGGCAAGGACCCCTCAGGTCACGAGACATGAGCAGTGACACCCTCGATAGAAAATTGTGTCAAGCAGAGCTTCCATATTTAAGCAATATGCCTTTGCAAATCAAATAGAATCTAAGCATAGTTATGATTAACAATAATTAACTTATAAGTACTCTATTGTGTCTGCATTTACATTGCGCGCATCTATTTTTACATGCCATATTTTGGGTCCCGTTGCTATTATCACTATGTCAGCTTCAGAGTAATCCCACATTCATGTAGATGAGTTCACTCACACACTGTGCAAGCATGTAACTGACGCGGCGGTGCTCTGGGCAGCGTGATAAACATACTCTTTATTCACACGATTAATCTCTATCACCTCAAAAATGCAAAAACACAGCTCACTTCACAATTTACTAAATACTGTCCACTTCCTCTCAGTTCCACGAGCTTCACAGCGTTCCATTAAAATCATTAAAACAGATACAACTGCATAACTCTGCACTGGAACCAAACCTCTTAAACAACGCTCGGATTGGTCACCTGCATTCAAGAGATCAACAACATGTCTGTGATTGGCTACATTTCTTTACTCACTGCTATAAAAACACGCTAATAAATAGAATCATTTTCACGTGTCTCCAGAGCTCAACCTCAACAACACAGTGCAGCATTTGTTAAAATCTGTTTTATTTCACTTACGTTTTTAGACTGATTTCTGCAGGTGCTTTCTAACCAAACGAATCCTGTCAAATCACTCAACAAAAACTCCAACGAGCTTTGGTAATCCCGTACTAAGAACTGACCCCTGATCAGCAAAATGCATTTATGATTCAATATTACAATGAAACGAAATATGTGAACAGTGAAAATAAAAATGCCTCATTAGATAATAAAGTGTTTATTTGCAGGTGTAGAGAGGGCTTTTCCTAATCATCATCCAGTTAATAAAATTTTAATATGATAAGTTTACACTCACGTATAATATTTCATACTGTTGTATATGCCGTTCAGTACTGAGTTATAGAATAGCTGCCACCTTTAACTACTATTTATAACGTATCACGTATTTTAGTGTAAATAGAATTTATCATTATTTGCACTTAGAAGAATATATCGCTTTTTTCCACTTAGTGATACTGCCAACAAGCAAAGAATATCATTGTTTCAGTGTTGATTCAGTTCTGCTCAATCTGTGTGAAGTTCAAAAAATCGAGTTCATCTGGGGCACTATAAAGCATTATGTAGCATTATTTAGCATGTACACGAAGTGTCCTCAGTATTAACACATTTATTTGTGAGGTAAACCTTGACAGCTGTGCTGGAATTAATCTTCACTTGTTTGTCATGTGACAGGTCACTGCAGCACACTACTCTGAAACATTATTTTTTGAACATATTATTGAACATTTCAAACCTCAAGGACAGTCACCTTCTACTGAAAGTAACGAGACCTAAAATCCTCAATCTCCTGCGGAAGACACTTTCTCTGGCTTTGTGTCTTTGATGTTGGAAATGAGCAGTGATTTCAATACATTACATCTCAAGTGTAATCTCCTGCTTTTCTCCAGGACATGACTCGTTGAGTTTTGCAACAACAGATCAGAAGGTGAAGATGTTTTATATTCTTTTTGCTGAGCACATTTATGTTACCCATTGTAAATGGATACAGTTTTAACAACAACTATCTGATCAGTAAAGGCATTAAAGTGTCAACAAGCTAGTCAGGAGGACATTTCAAATTAAGCCTTTGGTCCATAATTCTATTTCAGTTTAAATACGGTTATAACCTGCCCACAGCGGCGCAAGGCTTAGGAAGCTAAAGAAAAAAAAATTCTCCGCCGCTGCTGGAAAGAAATTACTCGTTCCTATTTCGTTCTAATGATTATACTTTTATATTATGTGTGGAGTTTATCTGAACATAATTTTTGTAAGATACGAAGGCAGAAAATACAAAGCGAAAAAAGAGGGCAAAAGCTCTTTGCAAAACAAGCAATTCTTGATTTTTAAGTAGAGTAACGCATATTAGTTGTAGATATCCTCATTAAACAGATTTTGAGTCTGTGAGGCTTCCTCGAAGCTCTAGGCAATGACAGGCAGTTCCCAGTCCTTCACCGTAAATTAACCTATAGTCATTATGAATCCACATCAACGCTTAGCATGTATGAAATCCAGGGGTCGCATCAGTCCCACAAATAAACTGGCATCGATGGTCGAGTATTCCAACAAACTACTTTCCAGCGGTTCGTGTGCACAAGGAACCGCAGTAATCCATGAACAAAACGCTTGAACCACTTTTCTATGGTCGGCTGTAAACACACCATGATGCGATTAAGGGCCTCGTTTCACACATTTCTGGCAGTGTTTCTGCTGCTCCGGTATGTGTTCTGCGCATATCCGGTTTTGGCGCGTGGGGCGCCGTGCATCCGGTAAACAGTGTCCTTATGTCGCGGTGAAACAGCGGCTCTTAGATGTAACAAGAATGCGTGCCCAGGGGCTTCGATTAATGCAAGTACACAGACTGGTCGTCCAGTTGTGTTAGTGCAACATTAGATGCCTGCTGGCCGTCAATGAAGAAACGCAATATAATTAGTTATTATACTAGCTTGCTGACGTCTTTACTAGCATCGGCAGGCGAGGAACATTTCATTCACATGCACTTCATACAATGATTCACCGAATCACACACAGCACTCGCATAAGGGCAATGACATTTACTAAACTCCCCCTAGGGTGGCACCTAGTGCCACTACAAACACTGCCGCACTCCATCTGCACGACAGATGTTGCACACTTATCACCCTATCTGCGCTCTAGAAGAGTGTTGAAGCAAAAGATTATTAAACTCGCTTACAGTAAGGCTATAATGAACTTTAAATATGAATCTGCGTATGGGTTAATCATGCTGGTATCGGCTTTATATTATGTCTTGCTTTAGGGGAGGTTTATGTATCTGGGCTCTTTTTTGTGTTACCACGTCATTTGGCTTGTGTTTAATGCTTACACAATTTATTAGCAACAATCCTAATTTGCTACGAAGCTTCTTTGTTATTATAAGTAATCTAACTACGCGTTAGTTCTCTCTAACGGCTTGGTGCCTCCAGACTTAATCTCCCATGTTTTCCGTGTGCGAGACAGCACAGAAACCTTCTATGCCCACCACTGAGTTCATACAGATACAATCCAATTAGGTAGTCAATTAATCATTAAATAACTATTGTATTGCGATCAATAAGCTGCTCGGTGACTTAAGAATAGTTCAGGTTCCATTTCTTGTTTATTTGTCTTTGTTGTTATTGTTTATACTAGATTTGAACAGTAATTAAAGGCACCTAAGCTTTGAGGAGTTAAGATGAATACTTAAATATGTATATTTATTACAACAGTACCAGGTTGCAAAGCTAGCCTTTTTATATACGAAAAATATAGTATCTTTCCACCCTTATTAAATGTACCATTATTTTTCTAGCATATGGAACGGACCAACGTCAGTGTTATTTGTGATTTAGTAAAAATTTAGGAAAAGTTTGTGACTTTTCTTACTTCATACCCAAAAAAGTGATATTATAATTTTAAAATATAGAGAAAGGGTAGAAATGAATGACTAATAAGCCAATAAGTGCTACTTAGTGTGATTTGTGACCACAAAGTAGGCTGAGTTTTGTTCATCCCATTAAAAACTAAATTCAAACTGGATTATCTTAGAGCTTAAAGTGCTGGAAATAGTTGTGAGAAATGCTTGAAAGTCATTAAAAAGTGTTTGAATTTGTCTTACAAAAGGTTGTACAAACCCTGAAATATTTCTACCACATTACCATGGTTACCGTTAGCGTCATCGCTTCTGGTTGTGCAGTAACATCAGCGCTGTTTATAACAGAGATTTCGGTGCAGAGTTTAAATGATTCTCACTAAATCTCGCAGTAATCTTATCATTGTGCGGTGAATTCTCACTGGATCTCGCAGCACTGTTTCATCTGTGCAGTAACAGTGTCACCAAATTAACTTTGTCTCCCGAGTAAAGCTATTCTGAGCACGGACAAGTTTGTTTGTGTCGCGGTCCGAGCTGAGTGTCATGGTGTCGTGGCAGTCAGTGGAGTCTGTCATCAGGGTCAGAGTGTGTGCAGCAGACGGCATTCAAACACAAACCTTATGAAGCCCTGCCACGGTTAAATTTACAAACTGTATGCTTATCTATTGTTCTTAACTTCACATGGCTGCGCCAATTTTAAACGCCTACAAGAAGAATTCTGGACTTACGTAAGCTCAATCTACAGTCTTAAGAAGAAATTAGGTTATTTAAGAGAAAAGACCAATAACTAAAAAACATTTTTACCCGGGACCACATGGCATGGTTTCAAGTCTCAGACACAACTTCCAGACTAGTTACAGCGCAGGCCAGTAGAAGTCGTTTTTGCGGTGGGGAAAATAACGGGACTTTATGGTTTGGTCTTTAAAGGTTTCATGTTGAGAAATACTGATAGATATGAATGAATGTAAATAAATTTATATTTCAAAAGTCGCGGTTGGGGAAACAAAAAGCGGAAATCAATTTGTGGCCCTTGAGGTTGAATGCTGCGGTGCTGCACCAACACACTGGTCACTGGGTGGGAAACAAACTTTAGTTGGGTTATGAGGTGTTGGGATTGGGGGATGTTGAGCACATAGAATATCTGGGTGGATATTTAGAAAAATGGCACATTGCTATCGTGGTTGCCTGTCCACAGAGATCAATATCAATCTGATTAATTTTAGGGTACAACACTATACTGGTGTTCGGAGGTATCGATGGCTCTTTCTTGGAAGGTTTCCAGTTGGACTATCATTTTTAAATTGAAATACTGGTTTACATGTGTTTGACAGTTTAAGTTTGCTTGGAATCTAACATTTTCAAATTTCTAGCCTCAATCAGGTTTTGTACTCTCAATGCGGCTGGGGTAATATAAGGCTCCAGCGGAATGCTGGTGAGGTGTTTCCTGGCGAGTGTGCAGAAACATGGATGGACATCAAGGTAAAGTAAGGACCCCCCCACTCTTTTCTCCCTCCTTCCCAGTGTCATAAATTGTGAATTGTGTTCAAAGTAATCTGCACAAGTGCTCTGTTTCATCAGAGTACGCGGTGACCACGGCCGTAGAAAAATTGGGAGATAGCAGTAGGACAATGTTCACTGTTGCAAGGAAACATGGTCGTGGGATCGTTATAGATGGGATAAAAAGTCGTGGCACAACACAAAGGTTGAAAATGGTTCTTATGTTATTACTTTCCTCTCAATACACAGGGTTAAAATTGCATTCCGTCCACTACAGGGAGCTAAAGCAATCCCCAACCAATTAGCTTGATTCAGGCTGGAACCCCCCCACAGCATAGTAACATGGATTGCAAGTTCCCACCAAAATACTTGCGGTAGTATACATATACATGCTGGGGGGACGGCCTTGTAGTGATTTTTCGGCATGAAGAGAATGCTCTTACGGAGATCGTTTGAGGATATTGCCCTGTAGTAGAGCGGTATTCTCGCGGAATAGACAGAAAAGCAGCTAGGCACCACAGCTGACTACTAGGCCAGAATAAGTTTTCGACAAAAAGCAGTTACTTCTGCCCTTGGCTTGCGACTTGGCTAATTATTACAATTTCATGGCGCTGATTAGTTCTATTTAAAATTTTGCGTGTAAAAGGACGGTTCCCACCCTACACTAAGACCAAAACCGTCATACCATGGATTCTAACTTTTGTAGCCAAGACAAAATAATTTTGTACTAGGGGTTTTTTTTTTTCTCAGGTGCAACGGACACTGACCATGGAATATTTGCCAGAGTGGAAGCGGCTATGGGAGATGGTGGAACGCGTAACAGCTCAGTTACGACAAACATGCTTCACACTGAGGACGAGGGGTTTGTTAGCCCCCCCCCCCCCCCACCCCCCCCCCCATGGGTATGTTTTCATTCACATGTTCTACAAGCAGACCTTCGAAACGTGGTCGAGACATGAATTGTCACCCTTGAGGCCATAGGCAAGTACCTGACAAAAATCAGGCTTTGGCGGACCTTGGGAAGGGTGAGGAAGTACCGGTGCAAGAGGCCAGATCTGTCTGAGGTTGTCCCAGCATTGAAGCATTCAGTACGCAGTAATTAGTTTTAAAGGGGTTAATGTACAGTAAGTATCTAGAGAACTACGACACACATAGCATGACTATTCGCATCTCACAGTACGTTTCAAGACAACTGTTAGAATAGTATTTTGTTTGAAGTTCTTTTCTATTCAAGATATGGAATACTTGCAGGACAAGGTAAGCTTGACCCCTAATCAGAACTTTGAGCGATAGTCCAGAAGGAACATGCCGCATGGCATGCTCATGCTGGAGGTTTTGTCTGACTTACAAGAATAGGATACCCCACTGCAGAGTCCTACTCTCGTGGAGGAGTATCTATAGCACTGCTTTCCCAGGTCACGCAGGCCTTATGTGAGAGCAGGATACGCCGCTTACAAAACATAGCATTTGTTGGTTTTGAATGTATTGAACTCTGTTTTGACCTTTACATGACGATCTAGGTTTCTTGTACGACCTATCTAGCCTGGCTATTCCATCTGACAGACGGATGAAGAAGACAATTTGTTGCTCTTGCTGCCTTACAAGATATTAACCCCACTGCAGAGTCCTCTTCTCTTGGGCGGGATATTCTATATGCATGCTCTTCAATTGGTCTCATTCCTTATGTGAGAGCTGGATAAGCAGTTTACAAAACATAGCATTTGTTTGTTTTGTAATATTGAACTCTGTATTTGAACTCTTCGGAGTTTCTTGTAAGCCCATATGGGCTGGGCTTTTTGAAGCATGACACTTAAATTCAATAAATCAATCATATCTATTTGATGGAACCCTTCCCTCCAGAAAACCCAATGATGGCCAGTGGTCCAAACAGTTTATTACACATATTTATCCATTTTCTCTATTAGAAATAAAAAGATATGTATGGTTTTGCAGACAAAAGGCAAATATGTGTAGTAACATTGTTGTTTATAGTCCTTGAAAACAGAAAATGTCCTTTTACATGAATGTCTGAGGACAGCCTTGCACGAGAACAGAAAATGTTCTGGTATAACTTCAAGTCAACTACATTACTCGAACCTCACTCACACAGTAGCATCAACTATAATTATCTTTAAAATCTATCAAAAGACCATAAGTCTAGGAATAATAAAATACTTCCCAATCGAACAGAAGCATATCTGGAACAATACATTAAACTGTAAATCACCAAGAACAGATTTCCAAAAAATCCTCAAGGTGTGCTGATGTCACAATTTTTTCTCTTGTTAATTAATTTCTCTTGTGAATGAAATTTTAAACAAAAAGCAACGTGGGTGTCTTACAATATGACAACTAAAAACACAATAGATTATAGGTTGTATCAGTGATTTCAGGCCCAAACATAAATGATCACATTCATCTAATCTTTCCTAACGATCCGCTAGCTGCCTGCCCCATAAGCATGCCGTCAAAAAACACATCTCTGTAGGCAGCCTAGGCTCTGAGATCTGCACACATGCACGCGCGCTCATGCACGGCTGCCTATGACAGCTGCACGCGAAAACCTCACAACAAACACCCCTGTCGGTGATTGGTTGGAACACTATTTGTTTTGGTTTTCAGTGGTTGGTGAAACCAGTTGTTTTTGTGTGCAGATCTCAGAGCCTAGGCTGCCTACAGAGACGCGTTTTTTGACGGCATGCTTATGGGGCGGGCAACTAGCGGATCGTTAGGAAAGATTAGATGAATGTGATCATTTATGTTTGGGCCTGAAATCACTGTTACAACCTTTAAACCCTCACAAATGTTAAAATTGGTCAAATTTTACCCCGAACAGTATGTTAAGACCATGCTATGCAAGCTCACAACTCCCCTGTGGAATCCGGACATATTCGAGGATATAACATGTGGGCTTACACACATAAAACACAATGCATCACGCTCTATCAAATCCTGCACCGTATTTAATGGCTGTTGTCATGACGTTTTTGAAAGACCCATAGTCTGACATGTGTGCAACAGGGAATGTTATGGTGTCTGTGCAAGCGCTAACTGTTGGATAACAGATTGTGTGGTTAGGCATCTTGTGACAGTCATGGTCAAACTTCACTGTGATCTTGAAGTTCTGGCGATCAGAAAGAAGATGTCTGTGGGCTTGACCCATAATCCACTGCATCACTGAGGGTACAGTTGTGATGTCTTCAGACGTGGCATCTGGTTCAGCAACTAGAAAAAAAACCTCAAGTGAGTATATAGGCTTACATATGATTTAATGCTCATTAAAGCATTTTAACACCGTAACTAAAACACCAGACTGGGTTGCTGTGGAGTCACAAACACTCATGCCAAAATTAAACTAAACACCGTCTGGAGTGGCGGCCCAAATATGACTACCCTATGGAATCCAGACATATTTGAAATGTGGCGGGACCGGGAATTGAATCCTGGTCTCTGGTGGGCAGCTGCATCAGACACCTGATACTTAGATCACCACACCACTGCAGACCCCTAGAGTGAAAATCTTAAAATCACAATCAACACTTTCAATGACTAGTTGTAGACATACCTTCCAGCTCGTGCAGGAAATCTTGAAAGTGTTCAAGGATCTGGGTCTCCTTGTGGTGCTTGTTGCAGCCCCTTTCGCTCATCTCCGGCGCCAGATGGGAAGTGATGTAATGAGAGTCCACCTACGATCAAAACATAATGAAACTCTTTACATTCTTCTAAAAGTACCCGAAGAAGCAGCAGAAGGAAGAAAGGACATACCATGGTATAATAAAGAGATGGTCCAAGGCAGCTCTTCAAGAAAGCGTATAACGCTTTAATTTCATGTGGCTTACATCATCAAATCATCAACATGTTTCAGCCTGATGTCGGCTTTTAAGCCGCCTGAAATAAAGGCATTTTAAACATTCTTGAAGAGCTGCCTTGGACCATATTTTTCTTATTCACCTTGGATACCTCCCCGTGACTCTAATGAGCAACTTAATTGTTTTTCGTTAATTTTACCTGAGGAAGGAATGCAGCAGTCTCTTTCCTCTTTTTTCATGAAGGAAATACCATGACCTACAACTATGCTATAGAACACTATTGGACAGCATACCGACTCGTCGTCTCCGGCGACGAACAGACTGCGGCACTCTTCCGTCTTTGCCTGCATCACTTGGGAGAAGCCGTAGATGTCCAAGCCCTCACGGAGTTGCTGAAGCATGGGCATTCTTTTTGTCATGACATGCAGACCGATTGCTCTGAATACAAAGAAATCAAAAATTATTAATCTCCAAGGGCAAGCAAACCTTCCCTTTGCCAGACAGTTATATCCACATAAGTATTCTTTACAGTGCGCCTACCTTAGAATGCAGTCTCTTTGTGTTCCATGTCAATCTTGCCAGTATAGCCACAATCCATAATGTCTGCAATGTAGTCAGTCATGTCGGACGCCTCTGCAACCTTAAATCAGATTAAGAAAAAAAGTTTACAAAGAGCTGATTCAACTGATATATCATTATCGAGGATAGTTTGGTGAACTTTAATTGTATAACACAATAATCAAAACATCTAAAACGGTTTTATAATCCAGTCAGTCCTAAAATTTAAACACACTGTTGTTATTAGCGGTGTTAAGCTCGGGTCCAGGACTTGATCCAATGAGAGTTTGCCATATACTAGAAAGTTGTAGCACCACCGCTGGTGGAAACGTGGTGCAGGTCCACCTTGGGCAATGCTTGTAGCAAAGATTTCACCCGCAATCCTATAAAAGAGAACATGGGAGTTAATACAGAAAGACAAATAACTTCCAGCTTTTTTAATCACTAGGCTAAAGATTTTAACAAAGGCTACAAATTCATGAAAAAAACAATGTATAACTGATTGCCCCCCCCTCCCTTCCATCAAATCACCTACCTGAAGAGCTCTTCATCAAAGTCATTCACAGAATATTTGGGCATTTTGGACTTCACACCTTCAAAAAGGCGCTGCTCAATCCCAGATACCATTGCTTAAAATCAACAACAAAACAATTAAAATCATTAGACAAGACACCACAAATGTTATACTGTATAATATCATCAAATTGGTTTTTAAATGCATTTCCCTTTTTAAAAGTAACTAATGAATGGCCACTACTCACTGGTCAGAAACTCTTTTCTAAGGGCCCCCGTATTAATCCCCGCCTCTCCAAGGAATTTGATCCACAAGGGATTAATTGG
Organism: Cyprinus carpio; assembly: GCF_018340385.1. Classification (NCBI taxonomy): domain Eukaryota; kingdom Metazoa; phylum Chordata; class Actinopteri; order Cypriniformes; family Cyprinidae; genus Cyprinus; species Cyprinus carpio. The sequence goes on along the minus strand of NC_056610.1, from coordinate 354,584 downwards.
TGTAGCCTTTTTGTTGCACTTCCATAACTTCAGACCTCTTTCAAACATATCTCGAGACACACAGAGCTCAAAGGTCTTGCTGGTATCCACTTTTGATTTGAGCCACATGATCACATCTTCCTCACTGTGAAAAATACCACATCTGAATAACCCTCTCATTGCATACAAATACAGTAAGGTAGAGGTCTCACCAAAATTAAAATTCAACCATTATCTAGGCACCCTTGTGTAGCGTATCAGACCCGAACCAGACAAATTAAAGATTCGATTGGGAGCATGGTTGAAACATGAGGAGCCGAATTCCACATAAAGGCAACAGGATGTTGTAAATCAACTCCTAGCACCACAGTCTGAAGCAAGATAACCAACCAACTCTTTCACAGAACAGCTTTCAACATTAACACAATTAGAACAATTATTGACAATTTCAATTCAGAGAAGAGATTGTCAAATTTGGGACAAGTAATGAAGATTGATGGTCAAAGAGATGCACAGCCTGACCATCACATGTAAACCCATGAGAGTAAACAAGATCGTTGGATTGACTTCCCCACCTAGCAGAACCAGACTTAAATTCCTAAGGGGACCTTTTAACCTCTTTTCTCCACACAGAACATCCTTATGTCAGAGAATGGCACAGGAACTGTCGTTTATAGATGTAGTTGCACCAAGATGAACTCAAAAAGACTTATAAATGAATATCAGTCCATTGCTCAACTCCATATCATTTATGAAATCATGTTTCTAATCACTTATTGTGTATGGCTTTTTAATAATTATTTAATAGTTTAAGTATTCATATTCATGTTTATTGTGTGTGTTCAAATCTTCTTGCTTGAAACGTTTCTGACCATCAGTTATTTGTCAAATGTATCATATTCTTATCATAGGAATCATGTCCAAAATTATACCCTGCAAGAGCGGAAAAATTCGGACCACTTGATTGATAAGATAACATGATTTATGAATGGGTAGGACAAACATCACAACACCCGGAGCAAAGACAATATCTAATTGGTCAAGACAACATTTGAGGTGTGGCCAAAAGGCCAGTTTAAATACTCAGGACACCATCAAATTTAGCTTTTAGCCTGCTTTTTGCTTTTTAGCTTTGGCATTTCAGCTGCTGCTTTTAGTCATGCTTTGTCATCACTTTTAGCGTTCTTCGAGCGCCATTCCAGCGTGCTTCGGCCTGCACGCCTGCTGCTACTTAGCCACGATGAGAAGAAACACCACCTAGTCTCGTCAAACTTTACTTCTTTTCTTTTTCCGTTTGAGAGTTTCGTGTTCTGAGTTAAGTTTTGTAACGCCGTGTCTCCGAGTCTGACCTCGAGTGCCCGTTCAACTTCAGCCAGCCCACAACTCCGCATCGTCAGCCAACGCCCAACCACAGGCTTCCCAAGACGTCACTTCAACGACTGAACTTCCAGCCAATCAGCAACCTCGGGAAACTCCCTTTTCAGCGACAACAAAGGGAACCCCTTACACAGGCATCACAAGTAACGTACCTCCAGACTGAGCTGAACTGGTGAATCTAATATAATTTTAACCTAATTGAGGAACTCAATGCGAGGGTTAACTAAGTGACTGATGGTTGTTCATGTCTATGCAATTTCACGTATTGCTGTAAACTTGGGATTTCACATTTTCATTCTCTTAAACTCATTCTTTCCTAACTTTCTATCTTCCTGCAACTTGTGTGAATGTGTGAGTGTGTGTGCTTATGTGTTAGATTAGTTTATATGTCTTAGATTTATCTAATAAAGGCTCATACATATTGAAAAGAGAAGTATCTTGTGTTTTGTGTTTACAAGTTAATGTCTTAAACTGCTGATCTTGTTACTGTGCTAATTAATAGTGTTTTCACTATACTTTGGATATTAATCTCCAGCGCAGATTTGATGTTAAACGGCTCGTTCAGTGAATCGCTGGCCGTCTCAGTGATCATCCGTGAAACAGTGATTCTGTTCAAATTCCCTTTAAAATCTTAAATGATTCCCTTTGAGCTAAATTGACCTGTTTCCCTTACATTGTGTCCATGGAAAGGCAGGTTAAGGCAGTTCCATTCGCACAAGGGTGTCTAGGTAATGGGTGCATTTTCATTTTGGAGTGAACAATCCCTTACAAGCTACATGAATAAAAACGGACTTACCATGAGATATCATCTGTCTCAGGATGGAGTTCCCTCTCAGGTGAGGTTGTGTCCTCAGTTCTATAAGAATAAAGGCATTAATGTATTTACAAACCAAGTCCATATCAGCTATCCCCATATCATTCAACAAAAATAATAAAATAATTAAAGCAATACATACAACATCCTGAGTGCACACAGCAAGACACCCCACCCCTCTCCCCGCAGAAGAAGACAGAGCTTGAAGAAATAGGTAACCATTACCTTTGGCCACAATAGCTAGCATGTTCCTCGATAAGCAGGACTGGGAAGGATATGCCACATATAGGACACTGGACATCCCTTTCTGAATGGACAGAGAGACACTGTATTTATCTCTGTGAAGAAATTCTAGTGTCTTGCGACTTACAATCACAGGACAGTTCAGTACAAACAAAAGGAATAAATACAAGGCATTAACATCTACATAGGAGACAACTTTTCAAAAAATGGTTAGATATGTAACAGTTACTCCACCTGCTGAGGGCAGTGGTCCTCTTCAGTCGTCTGCACTGGCACTGGAGTTTGCAAAACTTCAGGAAATTGGACATCATCGTCGTCATCAGAGATAATCTATAAGATTAAAGGTACTTCAGACATTACTAAAAAAAAACAATAAAAACTGAAAAAAAAAATTGCCAACATACAAATATATCAAATGAAAGAACAGACCCTCTGATATCAAACAAACAAACAAAAATGGGAAAAAACAATTTCATCCTCATATATATATATATATATATATATATATTATATATATATATATATATATATATATATATATATATATATATATATATATTATACATAAAAACCTCTTAAAATGGCTATTTTTATTCAAAAATACAAAATGATTAAAGGTACTTCAGACATTACTAAAAAAAAAACAATAAAAACTGAAAAAAAAAATTGCCAACATACAAATATATCAAATGAAAGAACAGACCCTCTGATATCAAACAAACAAACAAAATGGGAAAAAACATTTCATCCTCATATATATATATATATATATATATATATATATATATATATATATATATATACACATAAAACCTCTTAAAATGGCTATTTTTATTCAAAAATACAAAATTTTAAGCAAAATGCTGATGAAATGATCACATTCATCTAAACAAAACAATTGGTTTCACCAACCACTCAAAACCAAAATAAATAGTGTTCCAACAATCACAGACAGGGGCTTGTGCACGGCTGCATGCGAAGTCCAAGAACACGAGGGCAAAACCTCACAACACCCACCCCCTGTCTGCGGAGCTAGCGGATTGTTAGGAAAGATTAGATGAATGTGATCATTTATGTTTGGGCCTGAAATCGCTGATACAACCTTTAATTAAATCATTTTTTGCTTCAGTTATTTATAAATTGGGTAAGAGCGCCATCTAGTTTTTTTTTATCAGAAATCATTTTAAAAATTTCAAATTTATATTTTTTTATGTTCTATGAGAAAATACTTTCTCTCAAAACTTTTTTTAGTCTCAAATATTATTATTTTTTGCTATTGGTATGAAAAGTTTTTCTCTCAAATATTATTTTTTCTCGCATGAAATGCTTTTTTGCTATCAGTGTGATAACTTTTTCTCTCAAACTTTTTTTTCTCTCAGATCTTTTATTTCCTCGCATGTAATAAAGACACAATTCTAACTCCATACTGTAAGTTTGGGTTTTATTTGGCAATGCATATAAAGTCTGACATGTTTTGTGTTGCACTGTTATCATTTGCAAGCGTGGAGCGCATATCCATCTCAGCCGCTCGGGACACAAACTTCTTCCTCTGCATATGCTGCGAGTTTGTGTTCCTTAACATTCATCTGGGAAAACTGCATTTTCTCTCACTAGATTTGTAACGTAAATCATTTATAAACCTATGCCAACACAGGAGAATTCATCAACATATTTCCAAGTATGCGATTTGTTGTACATCACAATTTCAAAATAAAAGTTCAAACCCTCGTTTTGAGTTAGCAGGTGGCCAAATATTAAAATTATATGGATTTAAACATCCTTGAATCACGCCGTAAAGAAATGCAAGGCCAGGCCATTTGTGCCCTCTGCAGGTATTTGTTATAATAAATCATAAACTTAAGTTGGTTTTGTTCATATTTTGTGAAGGCATATAACATTATGTAGGCCTATTTTATCAGGGTTGTTCAATAAAACCATGTAATTACTTGGTTTTGATACTTTATTTGAACCAATTATTATTGCCTCATCATTAGATTATATACAAATAGTCATACTAAAGCCTGTTTTTCACTTAGGTTTATTTGTATTACTAAAAAATTATCAGATTACTCATTTGTCAAAATAATCATTAGTTACAGCCCAAGATTAGTTAAAATATTTCAAAATACAACTGCACTGTTTTTATTTGTGTGATTAAAAGACAAATATTTTGTCATTAAAAAAAAAAAATCTTAAAAATAGCATTGAAATATTTTCTCATTCTAGTGAACCAAGTATCTGTATATGTCGTGAGCTAAGTGTATTGTCACACACCCTAGTGTTGATAAGTGGTGATATAGCTCATAATTCATGAGTGTATGATACAGGTCAATGATTTTCCACGTCAATCATATTCTTAAAAAAAAAAAAAAAAAAAAAAAAAAAAAAAAAAAAATCAGTTGAATAAGGAAAATGCCACAGTCATTGCATGTTTTTGTACTGCACTTTATATGTGCCATTTTGTTTTTCTTATTTTATTAAAATTTGAAAGATAATAACAATATTGTTTGATAAGTGAGAGTTCTGATTTTAGTCCTTGAAAACCAAAAAAGTAGTGCTTGAAAAGAATTTCATTTAGCAGTTTCAGTATGAACCCTGCAACATGCTAGTCACTGGCTAATTATGCTAGCAACATGCTAGTCACTTGCTAATCATGCTGGAAACATGTTAGCGACATGCTTGTCACTTGCTACTCATGCTAATGACATGCTGTCACTTGCTAATCATGCTGGAAACATGATTGCGACATGCTAGTAATTTGCTAATCATGCTAATGAAATGATAGTCACTTGCTAATCATGGTAGCCACATGCTAGAAACATGTTAACGACATGCTAGTAATTTGTTAATCATACTAATGACGTGCTAGTCATTTGCTAGTCATGCTAGCAAAATGCTAGTCACTTGCCAATCATGCTATCAACATGCTAGTCACTTGGTAATCATTCCAACAACATGATAGCAACATGCTAGTCACTTGCTAATCATGCCAACAACATGCTAATAACTTGCTAATCATGCGAACGACATGCTAGTCATGCTAGCAACATTCTAGTCATTTGCTAATCATGTTAACAACATGATGGCAACATGCTAATCACTTGCTAATCATGATAGAAACATTAATCTGGTAACAACAAAATGATAACTTGTTAATCATGCTAGCAACATGCTAATAACTTGCTAATCATGCTAACAACATGCTAGACATGCTAGCAACATGCTATTCACTTGCTAATCATGCTAGCAACATGTTAGTCACTTGCTAATCATGTTAACAACATGATGTTGACATGCTAGTCACTTGCTAATCATGTTAACAACATGATGTTGACATGCTAGTCACTTGATAATCATGCTAGCAACATGTTAGTCACTTGTTAATCATGCTAACAACACGCTTGAGACATGCTAGTCACTTGATAATCATGTTAACAACATGATGTTGACATGCTAGTCACTTGCTAATCATGCTAGCAACATGCTAGTAACTTGCTAATCATGTTAGGAACATGCTAATCTGGTAACAACATGATAGCGTCTCTACATCTGGTCTTTTCCTATTATGCACGTTTTCACCACAGTTAAGTGAAAATATAATTTTGTAATGAGAAATTACGACTTATTATTCTGAAAAATAATAATGTTTCATCATATTTCTCATAATAATAATTTAAAAAATTCTCATAATAATGAGAAACTTTATCAACTCAACATTGTAACTGTGTGTGTGTGTGTGTGTGTGTAAATTAATATCTATCTATCTATCTATCTATAGATAGACAGATAGATATTAATATAGTTACACAATGTTAGACAGATCCCTGATAGCACACGTACATCACGGAGACATCTATTTGACTGGGATAGAGATAGATAGATAGCACGATTTTAGCAATCCTGTAAGATCATTACAAATCACACTGTGCGACATGGATCTGATAAACTCGGGTACAACATGTATGCAGACTGTACAATCACAATCACAGAAATCACCACAATTGTTTCATGATGCCAATCTGGGACAGCATCTTTTTGAATGGGGAAACATCAAGTTTTCCAAAACAGTTCGCCAAGCTTAAGTTTAAATGTCATATTTGAAATCACCAATGAAATCTGACAACAACTGTCTCATAAATGTTGTTTCTTTTGCTCAAATTTTGTTAAAAAAAGCCTATTTTTCAGGCTAGACCAGCCGGTGCGCATGCGCAGTCCTGAGCGCATGTCTCCAGACTGCCTACCGTTTCTAAAGCAACCTGAACTTCTAACTGCAGCTGCAGTGACACGCCTTACATTACAGATTGGCGGTTGGCTCTTTTACTCAGAAGGCGGGGCTTTGTTTTATAGAGTGGCCACATTGAGCGTTGCATTTTTCCCCATTCAAAACTATACGATTGACACGTCTTGGGTAGTCTATACAGTTTATAGTCCTAGTCGGTACTAAAATTTAAAAAAGTTGACGATACCAACATTTCCCACTAGCATTTTGAATGCTGATTGGCCATTGTGTTCTCATGCTCAAAATATACATATGTGATGGGGTACAATGATCATTGTTTCACAATCTTCACCGAGTGCTTACATTGATACACATGGGAGCGTTTGAAAGCAACATCTATCAGTGTATCCCTAATATATAATTGCGAAAAAATCTTGACCTTAAGAAATTTTTACATTTTGGTGTCCATTTGACTCAGCATGAGCAAGGATTCAGAGGAAAAAGTTATTTTCCTTCTAGACCTTACAATTCAAAAGTTATTAGCATAAACATGAGTGCAACTTTGGAAAGTTGGTGGTGCTAGAGGGACTGACTTAGAGCAGTGGTCGCCAACATGTGGTTGAAAGTAGCTCACCAAGAATACTTTTCATTGAATCAGAGTAAGCTAATATAGACCAGTGTCCCACCCCTCCAATGCAAATAACGTATTTATTTGACATATTGACCATGAGTTTATTTTTATTCATGTATAAACATTCATATGTAATTACAATATAACAGAATAACAACCAACAATAGGGAAAAAAAAAATATGCAACCCAGACAGCACATGACTGACCTTCAGCGTTGAAATATGGTTGAAATAAGGTCAGTTGTTGTTTCAATGTTAAAACAACGTTGATACAACGTTTAAAGCTGTATATTTCAAAAATCAACCAGCACAGAAACGCCGGCTGGGTTATTTCTAAAAATTCAAACAACCACACTTTTTTTAACGTTGAAACAACTTTGAAAATGTTTAAAGCTAAATGGCTGAAAAAGGTTAACAAACTTTAAAATTATTTATACTAAATTATTTAAGATTATTATTATTTTAAGAGCATTTTACAATATTTTAATCATGATACCTATTCTAAAATCTAAAAGGTATGTTAAATATTATCATCATTAACAACAATAAAACTAAATACATTTCGCTGAAACAATTCCTATTGGTTGTTTTACTTTATTGCTTTGATCATGATTGGTAAATCTGGCTGTCATCCAGGAAACTGGACAATGAAATGGTTCGCGCCTTTCTAAATGTGAAAATATGACCGTTATTATTGTCTTTCTGTGAGCTGCTGCTCGTTGTAACTGCTCGGTCGGTCCTGAATTATTTTATATTTGCCTGTTTATTTATTTATTTTTATTATTTTTTGAGCGAATTTGAGTGGTGACATGTCAATGCAGAACAAAAACTGTAATATGAACACAAGAAGGGTCAGATGTGTTCTGCGAGGTCCTTGTAAAATAAGGTAAGAAAATCACTATCTTTATTATCTTTTGAAAATAGTAAAGTATAACGTTAGAGTTTACACATGGGTAAAGGGCATGTAACCTGCAGAAGATAAATACCTGTGTGTGTATTTTTGTATTGCTTTATAACATATGCTCAAGTTAGATGCTCATCTGATGTTGTGTTGCTGGTAAGTTATGTGTTGATGTCTGTCTTTTAGAGATTTTTCCACATTTTCCTGATATGAATCCCATGCATTAGGTGTCTTATATATGTTTTTATTCTTATAATAGTCTCAAAGTGTTTTCTGAAATATATAATTGCAAATGTGGGTACAGTTTAAATTAATTAATGAATTAGGATTGTTTAAAGCAGTGGTTCTCAGTGTCAGGCTCTCTCTAACGTTAGTGGTTACGCAGGGGAATCACTAAATTAAATATAAATTGATGTTAATACATTTTAGTTTAATCTTTGAGTAAGGTTTTTAGTTTTTTACATTTAAGTACAGTACAGTTATGTAACTTTTGTTATAACACATTTTAATTTAAAATAAGTTTTCATTTACCTGTATGTAAGCACAGTGCAGTGTTAATGTTCAAACTGTGTATTTACAATGTTAAAGTGGCTGACTACAAAAAATATTCTTATTTGGAATAAAACTGCCTCATTTTTGAACGGTAGAGCTGTAGCTGAATAGTTAGGACTACTACACTGCTGAAATGTAATGTTGGTCATTATGGTGGAACTTAATATTTAATAACAAATATTTTCTGAAGTGGTACTTGGTACAAAAAAATTTGAGAACCACTGATTTTAAAGAAATGCTATAAAATGAAATCCTGCTTTTTAAGAACTTTTCATTAAACCATTTCTTCTTTCCCCTTGTAGAGTCATCAAGGATCCAGCTTATTATCGGCACATTGGTAAGACATTTGCTAGAGTTCTGATTAAAACAGAGTAACTGGGGGCTCTGAAAACACTGCTTGTGAATAATTTGTTAATATTGTAAACTTTCATTTGAATACATTAAATAAGGGTTTAATAAATAGCGTTGTGCATTTTGTTTCCAACCTCACTGTTACTGAACTGTAAAGTGAAAATATTGTTTGATTTATTTTGCATTCAGTTTTCAGTTAAATATATTTCACAATATCAAAGTTGATATTTTATGAGGATTTATTTTTGGTGTTTTTGTTTATACAGGACAGTACAGAAAGCGCACAAGTGGGAGAGAGTGGAGGGGACGGCGTCAGAAAGGACCTAAAGCTGGGACTCTTTCAAGGATCACCCGAAGCACAACTACACTATATGCACGAGGCTGTTGGTTCTAACATTTTAGGGTCCCCTTCAGTAGAAATCACATTCCCCATTCCCTGCGGTAAAAAAAAAAACACAGTCTGGGGGGGGTTCCACGTTAGAAATCTTTCCTGCAAGTAGTTGGCTATGGACCGAAAAGGTAAACCAGTTGAAAGGAACACTGCAAAAACAGCAATCTTTATTTACCAAACCGATAAAGAGAGGAAATGCTGTATGGAGGCGTCATTTAAAGTGGCGCACATCTTGACAAAACACAAGAAACCATTCACTGATGGTGCCATGGTGAAGGAAGCAATGACAGTGTTGGCTGGAACTTTGTTCAAGGACCACAAAAGCAAAACAGAAATTATGTCTGCTATTGCTGATGTCCAACTCAGTGCCAACACTGTGGCATGGAGAGTTTCCTTGCTTTCTTTAGATGCATGGTTTTCACTTCAATGTGATGAATCAGTGGACTTCAGTGATACAGCTCAGTTGGCTGTTTTCTGTCGGGTGTTTGTTGATGTTTTGTTCATCATAGAGAAGTTTTTGACACTGCTTCCTTTGAAAACCACGACCAGAGGAGTCGACATCCACAACGTTTTCAAGAACTACTGCGTGGAAAAAACGTGTGCCATTCTGGCCATAGGGTGCCACTCTGGATTTATTGCGCATTGCAAGAAGGACCCAGATTTTGCATCATTGCATCATTTATCAGCAGGCGATCTGTAGTAAGTTTATGTGCTTTGATCATGTCATAACACCGGTTGTTCGGATTATCTACTCAATTCCAATCAAGTCCAAAGAGCACAGATGCTTCAAACTGTTTCTTGATGAAATTTCTCCAGAGTATGACCATCTCTCGATTAGGGGTAAGGTACTTCACTTTATTTTCTTATTTTCTTGCTGAGAGAAATTAAAGCTAACTGTTATAAACATGAGCCTTGTCAGACTGGTCGTGGTGGAGGTGTTGCAACAATATATAGTGATATTCTCAACGTTACTCAGAAAACAGGATACAGGTTTCAATTATTTGAAATACTTCTGCTTAATGTTACACTGTCAGATATGCAAAATAAATCTATTGTATCTTTTGCTCTGGTTATATTGTATGGACTACCAGGGCCGTATACAGATTTCCTAAAAGAATTTGCAGACTTCCTCTCAGACCTGTTGGTTACCGTTTAACGCGCTAACTGTTGGAGATTTTAACATTCACATTGATAATACAAATGACACATTAGGACTTGGGTTTACTGACCTAATAAACTCTTTTGGAGTCAAGCAAAATGTCACCGGGCCCACTCAATTCATTGTGGGACCTCACTTACTTAAACATGAAAACACTCTAGTTTGCACCACAGCTTTCAAATCACATGAACTAAACTTGATTCCTTTTTATTAGGTTCAAAGATGGCTTAAAGTCTCTGGGTGTCCTAGATGCTCTCCAAAGATACCCGCTTCATTTGAAGAGCCTTTTTATAAAGGCTGAAAAAGCCTTAACAGCGAATGATGTAGAGCAGTGGTTCTCAACCCCATTGCTGGAGGACCCCCAACACTGCACATTTTGCGTGTCTCCTTAATCAAACACATCTGATTCAGGTCACCTGCTTATTAGTAGAAACTCACAGACTTGAAATGGGTGTGTCAGACAAAGGAGACATGCAAAATATGCAGTGTTGGGGGTCCTCCAGGAACGTGGTTGAGAACCACTGATGTAGAGAATATCTTCCAGATCATTCATTCCGAGGGAGTAATGCATTTCAGCATGAGTGCTGGACCCTGGCTTTCTGGCAAGACTATCTTCAGGATGCTGAATGTAAGTTTGGCAAGTCACACAATATTTATATAAATCCTTAGATCCGGTCCTGGAGGACCAGTGTCCTGCAGAGTTTAGAACCAACCCTAGTCAAACACACCTGAACAATTCTTCAGAGTTATTAGGGAAATGCAGTTAGGTGAGTTCTACAAGGTTTGAGCTAAACTCTGCAGGACAGTGGCCCTCCAGGACTGGATTTGAGGAATCCTGATTTAAAGCAAATGCATATTGTTATGGCTGTTGTGCTCAAATTATGATTGTATATGCTTGCAGCAGACTTGGAGCAAGATTAGGCTGGAACTTTTTTTGTTTGTTTGTTTTTGCTGCTAAATGGCTCACTATTCTCACCAGACTGTTAGCTTTGTCTATGACATTATGAGCCACCGTTTAAAATGTAACTACTTGTGAGATAAAAAGGTCACAATTACCATTTTTACTTTTTTATTTTATGACAGAAACAAGCTTGCAGAGTAACCAAAGGCTGTGTATGTTGGATTTTTGTTGATCACTGGCATCAGCTACCATGGGGGCACCATCCACATCCAACTCCCACCCACTGGAAAGCAATTTCAATCAAGGTTCCAATTTCTACATAGGGGATCCTATTTTTTTTTTTTCTATTGTACATTCTATAAAGTAATGAGTCATTCAGTTTTCCTGTAGACAGTATGTTGCCAAGAATAAACACATTCAACACTTAAAAATGTAAAATGGGTTTCAGTTTAAGGTAACTAAATTACAAAAAACAAAGGATTTTTATATTGTCTATACGCAGGTATAACTGACACATGACAAGTAATGCAGTTTTCGTAAAGCCATCAACTGTTAGTATTTTTACAGTCACTGTGCTATGATTGACTATATGTTCCTGTTGGAAAGAAAAGTAGTGCTAATGTTTTGACCGAATTACTCATTTTGAAATGTAGAGTTTGTATCTATTTAACAAAATGTGGATTTGGCCAGAAAATTGACTATTTGGCTAATTGTGTCATGTAGGTGTGTTGCTGTGTTACAGTTTTTTTCAACTGCTTACACACAAAAACCTTACTTACTGACACTAAAACACCAGAACCAAACACCAAATCTGCCAAACCATACACTTATTCTCGGCCTTTGACTCAGTCTTCAATTTCATAAAACACTTTTTGCAAAACACAAAACACAATTCTCTATGTAACACACAAACAATCTAACAGGAAGTATCTTGAGTTCCTTTTTCAAACACAACCAATCGAAATGCCACTCCAATTCATCAGTGCCTCACACTAACTCCTCACATGTGGAAATCCTCATTGCTTTACTTAACACCAACCAATCATGGTTTTAGAATAGGCCAAAGGTCAAGTTATAGGTTTTTAACAATGGATGCAAACAATGCAGACAGAGTAAGGCCCCGTCCACACGGAGACGGAGCTTACCCCAATCCGATCTTTTTTTTCCTCGTCTCAAGAAATATCCGCGTCCACACGAAACCGCTAAATGATGTAGTATACATGCCAGACCAGTATGTGGCGCTGTAATTCTGCCACAGAGATACACTACAAAAAGGAGAAGAAGACTTTTGGACTATGCTCATAAACCTTGCGCGTGGTACACAAATGAGCATGGAACAATACATTTATTAATCTGTGTTAATGTTAGTTAATAAAATGACAATCGTTCAGTGTTTGTTCATGTTTTGTTGTTGCTTGTACGTGACGTAGAGGTGTCTGACTAGGGGGGAGACGTGGGCTAATGACGTCATCGTTTCAGAAAATATACGGATAAAGCCGTCCAGACGAAAACGCAAAGGCGGCGTTTTCAGATTTATCCACTTTGGGACCCGGTTTCAAAAAAATAGCGGTTTCACTTTACGAAAACGCCGGATCCGTGTGGACGAAACGCCTATCCGATAAAAAATTTGTGCGTATTCACATAAACGCGTCTCCGTGTGGACGGGGCCTAAGGGGAGTTGACAGGAGAGCCAGAGAATGAGGTAGAGTTTGAATTAGAGGAGGAGGAGTTCAAAGAGGAACAAGAGGAGGAGTTGGAAGGGGATCAAGGAGAAGAAGAGGATGAGTTGTACAGGGAAGAGGAGGAGGACAAAGACCAGGAACAAGAAGAGTGGTCTCTGATGAGATTAGGGCTACTGTCATTGATCATGTGATCAACAATGGTTTAACAATGAGAGAGGCTGGACAGAGAGTCCAGCCTAATTTGAGTCGATTTACAGTGATGGGTATGATTTGAAAATGTAGAAATGAGAACAGGTATGTAACATCTACTGTAATGTACACATGTTCTAATGTACACATAATAGCTATTTCAGCATAACATACAGTATACTGTACTGCAGTGCGGTGTATGATTGATCACAGTCTGGTGGGTTATCATACTTTAGAACAGTACAGCTGACTGTAAGACATTCTGACTAATATATATATATATATATATATATATATATATAAATAGACTGTAACATATACATATATATATATATATATATATATATATATGTATAATGTTACAGTTTAAGGCACACACATGGTGGGCAAGGTCATATGTTCACTGAAGAACAAGAGACGGCTATCGTGAATTTGGTTTTGGCCAATAATGCTATAAGAATTTGTGAAATACGCAATCTTATACTTAATGATGCCACAATTTTTGCTAACATAGATGCTGTGAGCCTCTCAACAATACATTGTGTCCTCCAGAAAAATCAGCTGATAATAAAACAGCTGTACAGGTGTTATTGCACAAAGGGTCATTGTCAATGTCCCTGGACAATGTAGAAGAAACATTACAATGTGTGCTGCAATTACACAGAATGGTGTCCTGCACCAACTTGCCACACCATAACACTGATCACATCATATGTTTTTTGGATGCTGTTCATGATATGCTTGTTCAAGGTCTGCAGAATGAAGACCAGGCAAGATTTGTCATCATCTGTGATAATGTCAGCATTCATCACACCCATCAGATCCAAAACAGGTTCGTTACTCGTCCCCTTTTTTGTCTAGCTTCATGTTCACCTTTTCTAAATCCTTTTGAGGAATTTTTCTCCTCATGGCGCTGAAAAGTGTATGATCGTCATTCTTATGTGGAGACATTGATGCTGTCTTCATCCCAAGCTGGATACACCATCCAAACCAGGTTCTTTCCATAGTGTTTGGCAGGAGAGAACATAGCATGTGACGTGGATGAAGTATTGTGGCCGGACCCAGCCCGGAAGAGAGATGGAGCCTAAATTCATCCAACCATCTTGCCCACAACCAAACACACACAGACACACACCATTCCTTTGGAATAATCACCTTTTTCAAAATTATGTTTGGTTTCTGTCCAACTACGCATGGTTGATCATTTCTTTTCTTTTTTACTGTGTAATACTGTATTTACAATCACAAATGCTTATAGTAAAAAAATTGTTTGGTTTCAATCTTGCTTTCATGTTTACCATGAATTTTTCAGCATATCTCTGCCAATTTCAATCTTGCACAGAAATGTACATAGGAGTTTAGACACGGGCCGTGCCTCGGACCTGTTTAAGGCTTCTCATTATTTTTATATTTTAGACATCCATCATTTAGTAATGAAAAAAAATGCTGCGCTGGTGGAAACCATGGCTGTCATGAGCGGCTCTACGCTGTGTAGTGTCCTGCCAGCAGCAGCATGTAAGGTGCATGCCGTCAGCGCAGCTGAAGAGTTCTGCGTTAGAATTCACGCAATAGCCTTAAGCTTGCCGCAAAGCATCGGCAAAAGTAATTACCATAAATGTGACGGGGGAAACAGTAAGGAGATATTTGAATTATTTACTAATAAATAGTGTTTGAGTCGGTGTGCAAGGATGAAGTTGCCGATCCTGACTCGCCATCATGTCTATGAGGCATGTATTCGCTAAGTTTCGGTTCATTTTTGTGAAGTGCTCCTGTTCAAGACGAGACGGCACATCATGTTTGTTTTGTTTATTTTATAAAAGCACAACGTTTTGTTGATATTGTGAGTGCACACAAATACAAGTAGACCCTTTACAGTTACGAATGATGTATTATTCTTGCATTTATGAGCAAAAATAACGGCGTATCCACTGAAAAAATATACAAGTGTTCACGCTGGCGAATCCATGTCCTGCAAAGCGTGCTTTAGCTTGCACTCTCCGCACAAAGTGTTGGATATAACGCACATTTATCTGGTTTAATGTTTAAACATTGTTATATGCTTGAACTGTTTTATATCTATAGATTTTATTTTAGGCAAGTTGTGATAATTTGAGAAGGCTAAATTGATCAAACATAGGCTATGATCAATTCACTGTCTGCCGCTGGCCGATTTGTCGTTACTTTAAAAAACAAAAACTTATATTTAACGAACAAAAAATGCTCCAAACCTAACCCTTCCATAATGCTGTAGCCCAGAGGCCTCTGGATATCTTAAGGCACCCTGGTGCCAGAGATGGTAATAAAATGATGTTATATGAGTTTATTAAACAAAAGCAAATTGATATTGTGTTATTACAGGAAATGCACAGTGACTGAAATGAGATAGACTGGAAAAGAGAATAGAATGTGAAAATTGTCCTGAATCATAAAATCCTCTGTTAGTGGAGGTGTTGCTGTTCTGTTTTCAAAACATTTTCTACCTTTATCTTGTGAAGTTGATGAAATAATTGGTGGCAGTTTTATAAAAGTTAAAGTTAAGTTTGAGAAAATTACTATGGTCCCTATAAATATCTATGCACCTACAAAAGAGTTAAAAAAGAGTCAAAAAAGTGTTATTTTTTAATAAAGTGGATGCTGTTTTGAAAGATTTAAATCCAGAAGAGTTGTTATTTATAGGTGGAGATTTTAATTGTACTGCTTATGACAAGATGTATAGGAAGCAGGCACGTGCACATGTAGAGCTCAACCTGTGCAGAGCACATGCCCTTTTTGTCCTTACACTTCGAAGTGGCCTTTTTTTGGAGTTATTTTTTTTATTTTTTTTTTTTTCTCTCAATAAATCAGTGCTATTGGTCACCCTTTACATCTGTCTGTCTGTCTGTTTTACAAATATATTTAGCCAATGAGCGGTATTAAAAATAGCTTGTGACTAATGGTACAGTACGTTCCAAATGGGATATATCACTCTCCGAAGGGCACTTCGGAGTGAAAACAACCATGGCTGCCGTATTGAAGGGTCGTTCCAAACCGAAGTGCTCAAAACTGGTCACTTCAAAGGGCCCTTCAGAATGAAGGATTTCAAAGGGTACAACTGATGGACACTTCAGGCTCCCATGATCTTTTGCGCAGATTTTTTGCATGATGACGGCGCCTCTGTGTGGGCACATGATGATGACACAGAAGGACATTTCAAGAAACAGTTGTTTGGTCCCCTACACCCTTTGAAGCTCTCACTCCAAAGGGTAAACCCTTTGAAGGGATTAGGGCATAGGGATGAGCCCTTCCGAATAGAATGCAGGGTGTATCTTGTTTGATCCGCTCAAACTGTCAGTCAAACCTCATAACTCCACCCCCTGTCAAGTGAAGTGAACTAAACTGAAATTCCACAGCAGCTGAACATCTTGCAGGTGTAAATAAATATCTTGGTGTTTGTTGATGAAAACGTTACGTTAATGTAATGCTGCCATATCAATGACAGACAAAATGCACATTTGCACACATTCACTGGTCAAAAACTGCATTTGAGTTTGACACAAAGGGACTGAGTGATCCTTGTCAGCTAGGCAAAATATATTCCTAAGAAATTTCTTCTTTTATTTATGATGGCTAGCTGCTGATACACTTAATTTATGAACATTTAATCATATTATATGGTCGCAGCATGGTTATTTAATGTTTATACTGTTAATATGCATGTATTTGCTAGCCAGCTAATTTTTGAATCTAGTATTCTATACCCTCTGCTTATCTTTACATGTATAAACTTAGTAAAACATGGTTTTAGTACAGTTATGTTTTAGTAACTAAAAAAACATTACAGAATCAGGTCTTTATATGAATATGAAATCTTTAAATGTTATTATGCAGAATGTAATGTGTGTGTACACACACACACACACACACACACACACACACACACACACACACACATATATAGGGAAGGGAAGAGCTCTGGCACAACTAAAACTTTTCACTGCAACTGTACTTTTCACAATATTTTATAATTTTTTTCTATAATTTTTTCATTGCTGGCTTATTTAAGGGAAAGTGTAGTGCATGAGAGAGAGACCAATCTAAGTGCACCTTCAAAAGCCAAACATCCCTGGTCCTCCGCACAGTTTTTGCCAGGTAGGCAGACACATGTTGGATATGCTAATGGTATGGCTATAGTGTCTTATAATCTCCAATATTAACTGGAATTGTGTTTGGCAAAAATACTTGACTTATTGCTTTACCTTCCCCCCTTCGCAATGACATAAATAAACATGTTAACCAAATAATGCAAATTAGCTTATAAAACCAAACAGAAAAGCTAAAAAATATTTTTCTTCAAACATATTTTTACTGAACTTTATGTATGCAAACAGAGAAAAAATTAAGCAGAGAAAGCCAGTATGGAAGTGAGGATGTAATTGCAAAACTAATGGTTTTGAGTTTTGAGATCCTGCCCACATGCAAACATTTAATATTAATTATAGTGACAGATACATTGAAATGTGTGAGAAAGTCGGACCTTGCCAGCCTGTTATAACATTCCCAAAAAATGCAGATGAATGGTCTTTTCTGAGGAGATGGTACATGGATCACCCATGGTTGGAGTACTCACCAAAAAATGATGCCATGTACTGCTTTAGCTGTCTCATTTTTCTAAGAGAAGAAAAATTCAAGAACAAAACAGTCTGAAAGACAGTAGGCATTGATACATGGAGGGGTGCCATTGGAAAAATTAAAGAGCCCCATATGATGAGTATGGTTAGATGGAACATATACTCCAGAAAAGCTCTACAAGCTGCTTTTGATACATCAGATATTCAGGGAACAGGGAAATCCTTACACGTTTGATTTATACTACCTTGTATCTGGCATGACAGGGGCAGGAGATGATTAGTTAAGTTCAAGTGCCAACCAAGGCAACTTCATTGAACTTGTGAAAACATTGGCCCTGTATGAAAGCATAATAAAGCTGCATTTGGATGTCATCCAGGTAAAAGAAGCCTCCATGAAAAGACTCCAAGTCTCCCTTCTCTCAAACAGGAGCCAGAATGACCTAATAATGTCCTTAAGGTACCTTCATTAGGAGGGAAATACAGATTGAAATCAAAGATGCTCAAATCTTCTCTCCATCCTTCTGGATGAGATCACAGATGTCTCTCACAAATAGTAAGTATCCTTTGTACAAACCCGATTCCAAAAAAGTTGGGACAATGTACAAATTGTGAATTAAAACAGAATGCAATGATGTGGAAGTTTCAAATTTTTATATTTTATTCAGAATACAACATAGATGACATATCAAATGTTTAAACTGAGAAAATGTATCATTTTAAGGGAAAAATAAGTTGATTTTAAATTTCATGGCATCAACACATCTCATAAAAGTTGGGACAATGCCATGTTTACCACTGTGTGGCATCCCCTCTTCTTTTTATAACAGTCTGCAAACATCTGGGGATTGAGGAGACAAGTTGCTCAAGTTTAGGAATAGGAATGTTGTCCCATTCTTGTCTAATACAGGCTTCTAGCTGCTCAACTGTCTTAGGTCTTCTTTGTCGCATCTTCCTCTTTATGATGCACCAAATCTGGACTGCAGGCTGGCCATTTCAGTACCCGGATCCTTCTTCTACGCAGCCATGATGTTGTAAATTATGCAGTATGTGGTCTGGCATTGTCATGTTGGAAAATGCAAGGTCTTCCCTGAAAGAGACGACGTCTGGATGGGAGCATATGTTGTTCTAGAACTTGGATATACCTTTCAGCATTGATGGTGCCTTTGCAGATGTGTAAGCTGCCCATGCCACACGCACTCATGCAACCCCATACCAGCAGAGATGCAGGTTTCTGAACTGAGCACTGATAACAACTTGGGTAGTCCTTGTCCTCTTTAGTCCGGATGACATGGCATCCCAGTTTTCCAAAAAGAACTTTAAATTTTGATTTGTCTGACCACAGAACAGTTTTCCACTTTGCCACAGTCCATTTTAAATGAGCCTTGGCCCAGAGAAAACGCGTGCGCTTCTGGATCATGTTTAGATATGGCTTCTTTTTTGACCTATAGAGTTTTTAGCCGGCAACGGTGAATGGCACGGTGGATTGTGTTCACCGACAATGTTTTCTGGAAGTATTCCTGAGCCCATGTTGTGATTTCCATTACAGTAGCATTCCTGTGATGTGATGCAGTGCCGTCTAAGTGTCCGAAGATCACGGGAATCCAGTATGGTTTTCCGGCCTTGACCCTTACGCACAGAGATTGTTCCAGATTTTCTGAATCTATGGATGATATTATGCACTGTAGATGATGATAATATTTGGCATGACATTTCAAAATGTCTCATTTTCAACATTTGATATGTCATCTATATTCTAAGTTTATGAGATTTGTAAATTATTCCATTCCTTTTTTTACTCACAATTTGTAAAGTGTCCAAACTTTTTTGGAATCGGGTTTGTAGTTCGCTACGTAAGAGACATGGAAATTAAGGAGCATTTTCTCCAGGTCTGCACTGTTAAGTCCAAAACAGGAAAAGAGTTGGAGAATGTTGTCATCTCTCTCCTTCAAGACAATGGACTTGACTTGAAGAACATCAGGGGCCAAGGATATGATGGGGCTGCAAACATGAGTGGAATGTACAAAGGTCTGCAGTCCCGGATCCATACACAATGAAAAAGGTCTTTATGTTCATTGCCAGGCATACTGCTTGAATCTGGTCCTGGTTGAGAGTGCAAAGTCCGCATACAGCATTTTTCAAATGCCAGCAGTCCTTGTATCCTGGTCAGCGTGTTGTTGAGCTGCAGAAGTTGTCTGACACTCGGTGGGCCTGCCGAGAAAAATCCCTGACAGCCCTCAATAAAGTTCTAAAAGCTTTAATCAGGCCATTGACATACATCAGTGTGTCAGACCCACCCAACACAGCTGCTGGTGATGCAAAGATGTACCTGAAGGCTATTGACTTTGAATTCTTTGTTTGCTTAGAAATCAACACCCCAGTGTTCCAGGTAACTAAAGTGGCCTCTGATGCTCTGCAACAAAAAGGTCTGTATCTCTCCACAGCCTACACAGTAACTGGTGGTGTGCTGAACACAGTTAAGAATCTGAGGTCTGAGGAGGAATTTAAAACCATATTCCAGAAAGCCATTGAAAAGGCAGAAGATGCAGGTATTGACATTCCCACAGTACCTCCTGGCCATGGAAGGAAAAGGAAAGTTCCAGCCCGATACTTGCATAGTGCCACAGCAGCTCAAGACAGCCATATTTTCCAAACTGTGGAGGACTTCTACCGGGGTTAAGGTGTACTTCACTTTCCTGAATAAAATCAGGAAATAAAAGAGGAACTCGAAGAAGACTTGAAGTAGATGGGACGATGCACACAGGGAAAATACTGCAGTCATTCCACAGCCTGACACTTCATGACAACTGGGTGGGTACACCAAACAAAGAGGCTGTCCAAGCCATACACACACTGTGTGACTTTTATGGTGTTGAGGAGGAGCAGCAACTGAAGACAGAGCTGAAGTTGTACCATACCATCTTTATGTCAAGTGGTATGGAGAGTATGCTTTCAACTCTAAAAGAAACCAGTGTCAAGCATGTTTTCCTTACACTGGTGGAAATGCTTATAGTATTTGCCACTCTACCTGTATCAACTGCAACTGTGGAGAGATCCTTTTCAAAAAAAGAGGTTAATTAAGAACCAACTCCGAAGCCTCTGCTCAGAGGAGAGACTCTCGGACCTTCTCCTCATAGCCAAATAGAGGGACATCTCAGTGGATCACAGTGAAATCATAAACATCTTCATGCACATGGCTTACAGAAGATTGCTGTTGTAATTAGGTTCAAGGATATCTATATTACCTATTTAATTGTTATTAATAGTGAATAAATACAAAGATTTTTAGATTAGTATTTTGTGTTATTTGTTTGTCATTAGATGTGACCAATGAAAAAAAGGTGTGTGTGTGGTGGTGGTGGTGGGGGTCATTAGGAACAACAATACAATTGATTGAAACACTCATAACTTGTGTGAAATATGAAGAAAGTATACTTGGGCTCATAGTAATGAGCATCTCATTGGCACGTCTTGCCAGATTTTATACTCTTTGATATCAATGTAATCAATGTAAAAATTTTGTAAAATTGTTCCATTGGAGTTTTCTGATCACAGTTTAGTTCTGTGTAGTGTTTTTAAAAGGACATTGGATGCCCATTTTCCTCAAGTTGGTATGATTCTTTCAGTTCTTCATGAAATGAACATACTTTGGTTAAAATTCCAACAGTGGTGTAAAACAACATCCCTTTTACCACATCAAAAATGGCTCTGATCACAGCAAGCCATTTTGGTGCATGTCTCTTTAAATGCTAATGACCTCTGCTCACCCCACCCCTTTCTTCTGTGGAAGATGAAAGGCGATTAGCAAATAATCATAAAAATATCAAATGTGGGACTTACTCCTGGAGGTGCAGCTGGATTACGAACAGTGGGTACTGATCCATCCTTGAGTTTCAACTTGTTAGCAAAACCTGCCTTGAATCATCCCTTGTTCAGAAAGCAGTCTGGAGTAAAATGATTCGCGCAGATATAAACTTTAGGTAGGTCAAAAACAAAAGTAATCCACTGCATCTTCAGCAGCTCAGATTTCGGGGGTCAATGATGGTTGCTTTGTTCAGTCTTACATTCAACAACAAAACACCTGTAGGCGTTGAAACAATGGCGGACTGTTTACAGCTCACTCAGGGCGGGTCTATAATAAAACGGCAGTGCCCGTCAACAGTCGCGGGAGGGGCCTGTGCAAAGTGATGTCACTTTGCCAAGAATCTATGAACAGCCTGATCTGAGAAAGTGCTTATGATAGGTGGGGATTAAAAAAAAAAAAGCACCAGATGGATTTTTATCATTATAAGGTGGTTGTGTACACACACTGCCAACACACATTTAACCCTCTGGAGTCGATTAACGCGTATACGCGTTTTGGGGTATTTTCTCCTGATAACCCCGAAAAGAACTTAAATTACACTTTCAGTTTTGATCGTACAGATAAGTGCAATACATCAATCGAATCTGTAAAGGGTCTACTATTTTTGTATACAGACATAATAACAAAACTTTGTGCACTTATAAAATAAAGATAACAAACAAGGAGTGCTGTCTGCAGCCTTTGTCTGCGCTGATCTTCAGATACAAATGCGTCATTAAAATGAACTGTAACTCAGTGAATACTCAACGAAGAGACATGAGAGAGATATCTATAGAAAGCCTGACATGTCTACTTTTAAACTAAACAAGTGCTGCTGAAAACAAATATTCTGTGATAAAGTAATTCATTTGAAAACAACGCGATGTCCGTTTTTCACGTCTGCCTTCATTATCTTCTAATGCGACCACACCCCACCACGCGCCGAGCGCGCTTTTTGAGATTCAAATGTTTCACTGAAGCGCGCGGCTTTTGAATACGCCCACACAACAGAAGACAACGCAGCGAGACTGTTCTTCAAGTTTTTATTATTTTACTGTTTGCTTCGCGATGAGAGGAATAAAGACATAATTCACCCCAAAAAGATGTGATGGGGTTGAGGATTTGAGATTTGGATTTCCTCAGAAAAAAAGAATGAAGCACTTTATCAGCAGAGTTCATAAACAAGAGTAAGTCTCTTTTTATTTATTTATATACTTGTACTAGTTTTCACATAACGTGTAAACATCATGTTACTAGTTAGACTTTTTCCAAAGACTTTTTCAAAACTATAATTCCTGACTAAATGTATAATCAAGTGAAATATGATGAAGTTTCAATAAAACAATATACACTACTATACCATTCAAAAGCTTGATGTAAATAATATAAATGTAACAATAAATGTAACTGTAACAAATGTAACAATCATTGCTGTTCTTTCAATTTATCCCCCCTAAAAAACCTAAAAAAAATATATATTCTCAGCTCTTTTCAACATTATCATTATTATTATTATTATTATTATTATTATTATTATTATTAATGATAATAATAACAATAAATGTTTTTTTGTAGAAAATAAGATTGTTAAAAGGATTTCTGAAGGATTGTGTGACTGGAGTAAAGATGCAAAAAATTCAGTTTGAAAGTCAGCTTTGATTTTTCCTAATAAACTGTTTAACTGCACTCACAAGTGAATATTAAATTATGTTGTGGGATAATTAAATATATTCTAAATAAACTACAAACATAAAATTACATAGATTTATTTTCGTCCTCACATTCTTTCTTGTAACTCATCCCTCTCAGTGACACAGCTGACTGAATGGCTCATTATGCAGCTCATTATGCAGGCCTTTGTCTTCTCAGGTGTGAATTCATGATAGTTGACGCCTACTCGCATATGACTTTTACCAACAAAAAGTGTCTTAGAAAATTTAAATCAATATGTTTTCTGTAAGTGAGTAAACAAGATGATTTTCACATCATTTAGAAAAAAAAAAAATTCTAGGCTACAAGCTCCAGTTCTCAAAATTCTGGGAACCAATTTTCTATATGTGTTTTATTGCATTATTCAAGTGATTTAACATTTTTAGTTTTTCACTAACCACGCATAACATTTTTTTTTCTCAAAAACACAATCATGTACATACATGCTGCTCACATATTATTATAGCCTAGTTTGTGCTGATTACAGTGAGATTAGACTTTAGCCATTTAGATATTTATAAGAAACTGAAAAAAGCACAAATGTCAGGGCATGACAAACACTTCTCCAGGCCCCAAAAATACCCTTAGACTCCAGAGGGTTAAGTTCGAACACCATGTAAAATTAATTATTGCATCCGATGTCCCTTTTAAGTTTGTTAATTATAGGAGTGCTTTTACGCTTTTAATTGTTAATTGATAAAATGTTTATGAACAGTTTTAGTTTTTGGAAAACATTTAAGCAACAAAACATTTTTATTTTAACAGTTTCTTTACAGCAATGGTGGGAAAAGTGGAAAAGTTATTTTTAAACATTTTTGTCAAAAGTACACTCTGAATGTTATTCAGGATATACGTAGCCCAGTTAATGAAAACTTTAGAAACTGAAACTGTTGCTTTACAAGAATTAATAACATCTACAAAAAAATAACAAGCATATTGATGAATTAAAGCAAAAAGGGCAATTAGTAGACCTGTTGGGAGTCAAAGCACAAGGAGCTTTAATCCACTAATTTTTTCAAACTGTAGGCCAAATGACTGTACTTTCAAAATTCTGTTTTAGTTTGGAAGTAAAAAAAAAAAAAAAAAAAAAAAAAAAAAAAAAAAAAAAAAAAAAAAGGTCAAAGTAAAATGACTCATTCTTTGCGCTCAGCCTCAGGACAGGAAATCACTGAGCCTGACAATATACATAGCTGTTGTGTGGATTTTTTTTCTTATATGTATAAAAGTGAAATGATTGAATGGCGTGCAGATGCTGATCATTTTTTTGAAGGACTGCCAAAGGTGGATGATGAGTCTAATAAAGGACTACAATGCAATTTGTCATTGCAAGAGCTTTATACTGCCATGATGAGCATGGATAATTTTAATTCTCCAGGAATTGACAGGCTGCCTGTTGAGTTTTATAAAACTCTATGGCTGTCATAGGAGAGGATCTGCTCACTGTTTTGATTACAGTCTGAAAAGAAGACTCTTGCCACTAAGCTGCAGAAGAGCAGTCATTACACTATTACCTAAAAACGGTGATATTCAGTATATCAGCAATTGACACCTTGTTTTACTTTTATGTTCAGAGTATAAAATTTAGTTTAAAGCTTTGGCTGTAACAATACTCAATTACAAGTAAAAGTACTGGTGTCAGAAAAGTACTTAAGTAAAAGTACAAAGTACTCCTCTCAAAAACTACTCAGAGTACTAATTACTAGTTACTTTTTAGCCGGCGATATTTAATTACCAAAAATATTCATATCAAAGACCTATGTGGATAATAGCAACTTTAAACAAAACCAACTTTTATCGTATTGACAAAGTAGGTGAATTAGTGGTCATGATACAGGAATTTCAAACTTCAATATCTTGGTTGGATTGGAGCGGTTAAAGGGGTCCTATTATGCTCTTTTATAAAGTCTTGATTTCATTTTGGCGGGTGTACTAGAACATGCTCTCATGCTTGGTGGTTCGAAAAATGAATTTTTCACATAATTTACATTATTACAATACCTTTCTCCCCAGCTTGGCACAAACGGCTCGATTAGTTCCGGGTTTGATGAAGGCCCGCCTTCCAAAAAACTAAATGTGTTGTGATTGGTCAGCAAAAGACTTTTGGCAAAACCAGCACTGTAATTCCTCATGACTCCCCTCAAAACTTGACACTACAGCAGCACTTCTTTGTCATCGTCTTGTCTGATCCACTCAGCCAAGCATTTGAACCACGATCTCAACCCTCCCCACCAACCAACCATTTCCGTAGGTGGAATTTATTTTAATGATAATCTAATGGGCTGCTTTGTGACATCACAAACCCCAGAAAACAACGCTGAAGTTCAAACTAGCCGTTTTTTGTAGTTCTTGAAAAGGGATTTAAAAAAAAAAAAAAAAAAAAAAAAAAAAAGAAATATCTCCCTTTGAAGTCAACTTTGAGATTTATAACTTCGTAGATCTTTTTTATGCCCAACCATACACACTAAAATTCAAAGAGTAAAAAAGCATAATAGGACCCCTTTAAGAATATCTGCTTGTTATGTCTGACATCTTGCTTCACCGCTTCTGGGTCCTAACGCTCTGCCAGACGCCCCCTCAGAGAGAAAAAAAAAAAAAAAAAAAAAAAAAAAAAAAAAAAAAAAAAAAAAAAAAAAAAAACTGTGCATATACACACTCATGATGTCATGTAATTGTCACGGGCCGGAACGAGCCCCTATTAAAATGTACCACCTCAAGGAGTTTACCCAGAGACAACACAGACGGACAACAAGGTAAGTAATAAAAGTTCAGTTTTATTGAATTAACATCCTAATTACTAAAACAAATAGTGAAAGAGTTCTAACTCTGTTCTCCTCTGTCCCAGCAGCGGTGGGAGCCCTTGATGCAACAGTCACAACCCAGCGGATAACAGAACGAGAAGCCGACTCACCAGTTCTGTCTGAAGAGGAACGATTAAGTAGCCTTTTAGGCGATGGTAAGGGGGGGGGGGGTTTCCCTCAGTAAGTATTCCTCGGAACAGACGACGGCAAGGGATCAGACAGATAGGGCTATGAGATCTCCACTCAGCAGTTCCTTTCCAAAACAGTCGATGGTGGGTCTTCAGAATAGCCAATGGTCAATACCTGCATAAACAATGGCAAGGGATTCTCACAGCAGTTCCTCTCCAAGACAGTGAATGATACGTATCTGTACAGGCGATAGTAAGGGTCGAGCACACAACAGTTCCTCTTCGAACAGGCACGGCAGGTGATCGTACAGCCAGTGGAAAAAGGATCTTCTCCTAGCGGCTTCTCTTCAGAGCAGACAACGGCAGGTACTGGAACAACTTGTGGTAAGAGACTTTCACATGGCAGATTATCTTCAGAGTGGACAGCAGAAAAATGGAACAGACAATGGTAAGAGAGCGTCACCCAGCGGCTTCTCTTCAGAGCAGACAACAACAGGTAATGGAACAGACTGTAGACAGACTGTAGTAAGAGGCTCACACAACAGCTTATCTTCAGAGTATGACAGCAGATAATGGAACAGAAAATGGTAAGAGAGCTTCAAACAGCGGCTTCTCTCCAGAGCAGGCAGCAGAATTATACACCCACACTTGTGCATGCAGTAAATCACTTCAAAGAATCACACGTGTTCACTTCACATTAAGCACTGCAGTCCACAACAAACTCACAGTGAATAAGGCTCCCGCTCATGGTCCCAGCCGGCGTCCTCTCCCATTGATAAATCTGAATATCCAACACTGTGAGAAGTATACTACGAAGAGATTTCAGTCAATATCTTGACTAATTTAGAGACACTGTCCACTGACAGATACACCCAACAAATATTGAAGATAAAGGGGCTTCACTGCTGCATAGATGATGTGGATGCTCAGCCAGAATGCCCTTTTTATAATCCACATAGTCGATACCTGTCCCAATCGCTGTTAACTTTCCTCCTATTGCACAGCTGACGCTCGTCTCTTCATTTAGTAGCTGCGCCCAGACGCAATACATGGGGGAAACCCCTGAACCGGCCCGGTGTCCCGCTAAAACTGCTCCCACCCGGAAACATTTCCCGGGATAATAGTTCCTCTTTGTCCATTACCCCTTGACATAATGCTGAAAAATTATAACCCTAACCTTTTTCTCCATACTGAAATCCCAGACAGCCTGACAGTGATTCAGCTAAAATATTAGTGTCTAAGACACTTTGGGTACGGAGACTGTAGTGTGCACAGCGAAGTTTTAAATGCTTAGCTTAAATTATATTAATTAAAAAGTGCTCATAAATGCTGCTGAGATAGTATTCTCAAGTGAAGTGAAGCTTGGACCTGGAAACAGCAGTCCTAACATCATGACTTAACAAGAGGATTATCCCAAGCCATCAAACTGACTTCATCAGAGCCGGAAGCGATGGCAGACAATTTTTTCTCAGTGTATTGACTTGCATAGTTCAATTGTTCACCACAAGACTAGTACTGTGCACTAAAAAAAGCAAGTAGGGTTTTTTTTGATTTCATAATGTACAACCATTTTCAATACCATTGGCAAAATTATCACATACTGTATATTGCCATATAGACATTTTAATATTTTTTGTCCATCCATTTTTTCAAGGCACTCATTAAGTCTTCTAAAAAGATGAACATTTATGATATATGATTAAAAAATCTTATAAATACATTAAATTACACAATCTTACAGGCTTTTATTTTTTTGATCAATTACCATTACAAAAATCTCAATCTTAAACATTTGCTCATTCTGTGTATTTGTGTCTTTAAAATAGGGTAACTTACAGCACAAGGAAGCTTGATTTCAAACTGAATTAAATTTACAAAAAAAAAAAAAAAAAAAAAAAAAAAAAACCACGAGTAGGCTTACACAGTCAGTAATAAAATTATACAACAAATGACCTCAATTCAGTTGAGGTATTCAAAATATGACAACACTGAATTTTTATAAGCAGTGATTTAAGAGCCATATACAGTATGTTAGGCCTATATTTGTAGATAAATGGAACATCATATGGCTTTGACCTGTAATGACGGTACAATGTAGTGATGCAGTTAGGCAGACTAGGATATTTAAATGTACAAATCAGACAAATATCCTATTCCAAAACATTTCTAGCAAAAAATTTAAATGGTAAAGAAATTAAAGTTCCATCTTTTGTAAAAGACTTTCTGGTGCATTTCACTTACAAACCAATGACATTTCTAGAAGGATATTCATCAGTCAGGTGTGGATATATTCTGAATGTTTGATAACATTTGACAAAATTTAATCCAGGAGCAAAGAGAAATTATTTCTACTTTAAAAGCAAGGAGAGATCACGACTGCACACAGTCTGCGCACAAGCAGTTCATTTGTATAAGTTAGGCCTATTTGAGAGCTCGCATCCAGTTTTCTGCAATTACATGACAGCGTTCTCATGTTACAATAAAGCGTTCGCGGGAATGATTAAAATTATGCGGAATACCTGCAATCCCGCGCAGACATTCAGACTGTAATTGACAGGAAGGGATGCGTGTCACACTCACTGTTGGAGAGAAAAAGAGATGCAGATTGTATTGTTGCATATTCAGTAGATACTGTGAAAAATGAGTAATGGAACCGTGTCAGATATTTCAGTATCGGTATCAAAATATAGATATTTATGATAACACTAACATGTAGTTTGTTTCCCCAAGTTCTGAGTCCATAAATAACACTGAGCTGTAAATGACGCTGTAAGGGTAGGTTTAGGGTTAGGGTCGGTGTAGTCTTTAATAAAAACACAATCTAATAGTTAGAAAAAATATTTATTGTTGGTTTCCTGTAGCGGTATCCCTTCTAGCTACAACCGTGAAAATTAAACATAATTACTGTATTTGCATTACTGTAAGGGTAGGTTAAGGGTTGTGGTAGGTGTAGACGTTAATAAACCATAACTTTACAGTAGGACAAATCGAAAGAACACCGGTTCAGAAATCAGCGCTGTTATTGGTCCCTTCACGATCGGATATATTAATTGGCTGCTAAAGTGCCTTCAAAAGTTTGAAAACCAATTCAAATTGTGGGCGTACTCAGTAATGAACTGTGATTTAAAAGTAACGAAGCAGATTATTTTGCTCAATTTGTACTTTAAGTACAAGTAAAAGTACAGCTTTAAAAATATACTCAAAAAACTACAAGTACCCACAAACAAACATGTTTAGTAGACAGTTGACCTAAATAAATGTAAAATTTTCACTTGTGTAACAACTTACCGCTGGAATGACGATGCTTGAGCCCTACGCTTCAGCCACAGGGCTTGCATTAGTTTGGTCGTTCGTGGCTGCCCTTTGTGCTCCAGGGAAACCGGTTCTTCCTCCTCCGCCGCTTCAACTTGGAGAAGATGATGCGCGTGTGTCCGCTTGACGTGATAGTAGAAGGAGTTATACACCCTGTACTCATTTGGACAGCCATCAATCCCGCACACAACACGAAAGTCAGGGCTATGACTGTGCATGGTGTTAATATGACATAAAAGTTGTTTCAGAGTCAATGCCACAAATATGTGGCATATGAAACAACGTCAAATCATGTTGGAAGAAAAGATGTCACAGGCAAAAGGATGGTAAACTGGTCACAGGTTGGTAGAGCAACACTGCCGTAAAAACTCATTACTATGGTTACACCCGCCAGTTAGCTGCTGCAAATGAGAATGTGGGCGTAAACTAAAGGTTTTTGGGACCAACTTGGATTTGAACTAGGAAGACAGCGTTTGTCGTTGCAGCCGAACAGAGACAGCCAGGCGAAGCTAACAGCATGGAAGAATTGGATGATGTCGCAGTGTCGATTTTAAGGGGTATGTATGAAAATATTATTCTTTATCATATACAGTAGGTAGACAACCAGAATGGGTAATACCGAGATAAAAGGGATAAAAGGGGGAAGTAAAACAACAATAACATTATGATATAACATTGTAACATCTTTAAAAACCATTAAAAAAATTACAGTTAGTTATTTTCAAAGCATAAGATAGTCTTAGGCTACAGTCTACTCATCAAAAAAAAAAAGAAAAAAGACCTTTACACAAAAGCTCTTATGCATGCTATTGTTATTAAACAGTCATTACATAAAAGGCCTATATATATATATATATATATATATATATATATAATATATATATATATATATATATATATATATATATATATATATACATACGTGGCTATAAAAAAAGCTAAATGTTTTCATTTCGGTTCATTCTTGGTTTAAAAAAAAAATCTTCAGGTTTCATATGCAGAGCTAAAAGAGAATGGTCAAGCAGTTAGCAATAATTATTATTAACTCTGTTATTATTCTTGATTTTTCAAACTGCTAACACTTTGCATTTTTGAATTATGCTTTTACTGTGTGACCAAAAATTGAGTATTTTCTGTTTCAGCTGTTTGATCGCGCTGGAGCCTCACGCGCACATATTCATTGGAAACAGCCGTTCACCGTGCCATCCGGCGCAAGCAGCGGTCCACATTGGCATATGCTAATTATGATTTTTTTGTTCGTCGATACTGAAACACGCGTGAACTACAAAGCCTATTTTACCTCATGAATAATAGTTAAGCTTCAAATGGGCAACATCATGAATATGGAAACGTTTGGATTTCTCCCGAATGAGAGAGCCCAACCTTACCATATGTTTCGCTTTAAATTATTATTCATTAATTTTTTTGTTTGTTTATAGCTAAGCCTATATTATTATATACTGCAATTATATTTATCCATTAGACTTAGGCTATATAATTCTTGTTCTGCTCTGATAAATTTGTTAAATGTAAAGGATTTGTTGTAAAGTGAAGGGAACTAAAAATATCCTGTTGGTACATTATAACATTATTAGGCCTGCCGTTATTATTTCTGAATGTAGTAAAATGCAACTTATACATGACTTATATATTTTTTTCCTCTCACAAACTTAATATATTTTTTAGCGTTTAGAAAAAAAAAAAAAAACATGCAGCAAAACAGGCGATTAATCGGTTAAAATTTGTTACTGTGGGTTAACAGTAATTATAACTAGAAATTATTATATTCTTAGGAACAGAGTCTGGGCCTTATCTAGGCTATCCAGGGGTGCGTTTCCCAAAAGCATCGTTAGCCAACTATGGTCGCAATTGCGCCGCACAAGGGCTGTGTTCTATTGAGAGTTATCGACCCTATGCCCTATTCCTTTCGAAGATTCCACCATCCACTTTGAGTGATTTGGAAGAAAGTTGTGGTGCGTAGATCTTAATTCACCTTTAAATATTTAAATCACAAATTCAGTTTGAAACTATATAGCAGCATGGCCCTCGCAATTATTCTCCCTTCGAAGTGCCCTCTGAAAGCATTAATCATGCCGATTGTAACGCAGCCTTCATTTCGTTTGTCAAGTGAGTATTTTAAAACATACATAAACGCATATTTCTCATATAACAATATTGGTAAAACAGTATGTTAAAAGCTTTCACTTATATAAAATGTTAACACTCAAATCACAGTATTTTAAATGAATGTACCCAAATAAAGTAACAAAAATGTACCTATAAATAAGTGAGTGATTTTGTTGTTTTTACAGAATTAGAATATAGTATATTCTCTACAAATGAGTGTGTGTGTGTATATATATATATACATACACACACACACACACACACACACATACCTATTGTACATACACACACAAATACACAGTATATACAATGTTTGCAAAAGTATTTTTTATTTTTGTTCATTTAAGTCTGCGGTATATATAGATATACACACACATACACAGTATATACACTGTTTGTATATACTGTATTTTTTATTTTTGTTCCTCCACTTATTCCTGACTTCTTCTGGGCTTTGTTCGTATCCATAACCAGCATCATTTATTTTTTGAGTGATTTCTGCCCAGATTTTATTTTTTTTGTCAGTATTTGTAATGCATTATTTTTTCAGCTTTGAAAATAGCTGGACTTTATTATTTTCCACCTCCTCCAAAAGAACAGAAATTTCATGCTTTGAAAATTGGGGTTTTCATGTCATTTTCATTAACACATGGCTGAATGGCAAGGAGACTTACATATTAAAATTTGAACAAAATAAGCAACAGGTGTCCACAACACTACATCACAGTTTTTTAAAAACCCATGTATTTTTTTCAACTGTGCTTATGTAGGGGTATCAATATTAACCCTTATGCGTTGTTGGGGACGTTTTCGTCCACTAGGGGGTAAAGTTGAGTCTTATTTTGGCCACAACTTTCACTGTGTTTCAGCAAATGGAATGATTTTTGGTGACAAATCTTATTTTTACACATATTTTGGGAAAATGCTTTGAAAATTTTAAAAAACTCAAAAATACACTGTGGGCAAATTCACTACCCTTTCGTTATGTTTGTGGATGAAAACATCCACTAAATTAAACTGCTGTAAAAATGTATCAGATAAATATTTTTTTCTAATTTTTTTGCATAAATCTGGGGTGCGTTTCCCAAAAGCATCATTAGCCAACTTCTGTCATTACCAACGTAGTTCAACGGTCCGGTGTTTCCCGAAACCATAGTTCAAACGAACATTCGCAAACTGCATCACAAACTTGTTTCGTTAGATCAACAGCTCTTCACCTGTAGTTAGAGGCATAGGTCGTTGTTAGTTTGCTGTGTCGATGTCATTGGCTGCATCAGAAAACTGAGGCAGGTGACTTGCTGTCTCACTGCCGTATCAGGCAATGACTTTGCAGGCAGCATTTTTGCACGAAGGCACTTCATAAAACTGATTTTGGACAGGCAGAGTAATGGTTTAATGATCTACAGCAAAATATAGAGAGCTTTGGTGATAACTAAGTGGATATTTCATTACTGCAATATTAATTTCTCGCTAGAAATGACATAAAAAGTGGAAAACGTTGATCAAAAACATACATTTACTCACAAACTGACCACCGACCGCAACTTTCAGACACCATCTTTATTTTTTGGCTTAACTTCACAGAATGGAACGCACAGGATTGTGGGATATCAAAGGCAGCGAAGGATACATCAATGCTGCCTTCAAAAATTGGCCAGATGAAGGCATCTCAGGAGACAGGAACTGAAACTAACATTTAATTCGGACATGCCTTGATGCCTTCCTACCTTGGAATGCATCCTCCGAAGGCAGCATTTTTCAGTTTTCGGATGCAGCCATTGATTGTGCCGCACCTGGGCTGTGTTCTATTCAAAGTTATCGACCCTATGCCCTATTCCTTTCGAAGAGTTCACCATCCACTTTGAGTGATTTGAAAGAAAGTTGTGGTGCATAGATCTTACCAAATTCACCTTTAAATATTATTTTTTTTAAATCACAAATTCAGTTTGAAACTATATAGCAGCATGTATATATAGTATATAGTATAAAGAGTCAAAGAGTCTTCAAGACATTTTGCTACAATGTCATTGAACATCCCCTTGTAATCACACACTATTTGAACATTAATGTCTGGATATCCCTTCCTGTAAATGTACAAGGGCTCATTTACCACAGGGTTTGACACTGGGAAAAGGGTGTCATCAGTGCTGCCAATAACTCTGAAGATGTTGTCACTACTGTTGATTGGCCAGCTGGATTTCTTCAGGAGTTTGGGGGGAAATCAGGATGTTTTTCATAAGCTGTAACAGCAAAGGTGTTACTGCTGTCACAGTTTTGTTGACTGAAGATTTGCTGAGCCCCAGGTCATCACTCACCACCTCCATAAAATTTCCAACAGCATAATAATGCAGTGTAGCTAACAAATGAACTTAAGGCGTTGTTTCTTCTTATTGCCCTCTGAAGATGTGAAGCCTGATGTTAGAAGCCCAGGCAGGAGGGGGCCTGATGTTGAAGGGCCAAACTGGAGAGGGCCTGATGTTAGCGGCCCAGGGTGGAAAGGGCCTGATGTTGGAGGCCTGAACTTTGAAGGCAAAAGCCTGGTTGATGCACATGTATCTATACCTCCAAGGATCCTCTCAATGCAACAGGCCCCAGGATGGCCAAAACTTTCTCTTCCTCTGTAGGGAGAGGAGGAACTGAATTGATACCCCATCGGTCTTGTTTGCTTCCCTCTTACGTGCCGCAGCCCTCCGTTTTGTCACATTTGCGAAATCCCGCCACTTATTCCTGACTTTTTTGGGCTTTGTTCGTATCCATAGCCTACATCATTTATTTTTTGAGTGATTTCTGCCCAGATTTTATTTTTGTCAGTAACTTTAATACATTACACCACCACCAAAAAAAAATAGCTGGACTTTATTATTTTCCACCACCTCCAAAAGAACTGCAATTTCATGCTTTGAAAATTGGATTGGTGTTTTCTTGTCATTTTCATTAACACATGGCCAAATGGCAAGACTTTAATAGGAGACTTTAATAGGAGAAATTGAGCAAAATAAGAAACAGGTGTCCACAACACTACATCACAGTTTTTTTAAAAACCCATGTATTTTTTTCAACTGTGCTTATGTAGGCCTATCAATATTAAATAAGAAATGGTATTTATATGAAATTGTGAAATTATAGACATTGGGATCAGAAAAGAGCACATTTTAAACTCTGTGTGTGTATATGTATATAATGTATTGCAGAACAAATAAATGATTCGTTATTACTCGACTCCTACGTAACGTCATTTCAAAAGCGTAATTTGAGTCGAAGAAAAGAGAAAATTAAACCAAATTACTGTAGGTGGCGGTATGTGCTCATGGCTCCAGTCAGCCATTAGATCGAAGAAGAACGACAGCTTAAACCAACATAGTTTGAACGATGGATCTGCAACACAGGTACCATGGTTTTGGGAAACAGTCGTGACTAGCTAGTTCGTTTCCATAACGATGCATCGTACTATGGTGGTTAATCAGCGAGTTATGTAATTCTACGGGAAACGCACCCCAGGTTTTTTTTTTTTTTTTCATTGCATCTGAAAATGACTTCACTACATTCACTTCATGCGCTCTGGTGCAGATCCGTCTCCTGCGTTGCTCAGCTGTGGATGATTTAAAAATGTTTGATATAAAGGTTGCTGTCCCATTTTATACAGGAATTGTTCATTTAAAAAAAAACGAATTATATTGTTAGTTCTAATTATATTGTTAACACAACTTCATTTAGGCTATTTATTTAGGCTATTTATTGAAGTATTGAAGTTCAAGTTTAAAAAAAAAAGGTTTTAATTGCTTAAATTATTTCTATGAATTAATAATATATTATCATGTTTATTCTTGTAGAAAATAAGTGTTTATTCTTCAAGAAAATAAGGGAAAAAATAAGGGACGATCCAAATATTTGTCATATTTGTTTTGCTTCACCTATTTATGTACAATTATTCTAATAATAATAATAATATCATTAAAAAATGCCATTGGCCTGAGTAAATTTAACCATTATAGAATTGTGACTTTAAAGGTTAGTGATTTAGGAGGTGAAAATACAGTGAAATTACAAATGGCTTGGGATTTTAAAGCATAACAATTAAGGTCTATGAATAATAGCCAATAAAGCTTTTTATAACAATGGAACTTACAGTTTTGAACTAAAATATTATTTCAACTATATAGCCTGTGAATAAATAAAATGCATAGCCTACTTTTCAATGAAAGAACACTTAGAGAGTGTAGGTTGCTTCTGGTGTTTGATTTGTACTTCAATATAATGAGCTCCAAGTTTAAGAATAGCCTACACTAGGCTGCTGTGAGTGCAGGCATGTTTCAACCCGGTAACAGGACAAAACACCGTTCCGCACCGCCAAAAAACAGACCGAGTTCAGTGCAGCTGGAGGGGGTTGGGAGGTAGTTCTGTATAGTTTGTGGGGATTGATATAAATGTGTGAATCCCTTGGTCTTTCATATGGACAGTGTCTTATGAGGGTTTCAAACTTGCAGAGCAGGTTTAGATAGGACGAATGCCATTTTGGTTTAAGGACTTTAAGTTCTTTGAAGAAAGGTTTTGATCCACTTCAAATGTTGACTACTGTATAGCGCAATATAGTTTATTAGTTATTATAACTTAATTTCAGAGGAAGCTGCCTTAACTCAAAAAAAAAAAAAAGATGCAAACTGTTGCGTTAATTTTATTTTGTTTCGTCTAAACAATATTTTTTAGAGTGTGAAATATGAATTCTCACAGAATGTAGCCTATTCATAACCAATATATTGAATCATCTCTTTATGTTTTTCTAAATCCCAAACAGAGTCCAGACATCAGTAAAGTATCAGTCTATGAACATGTTTTATAGGCTATTTTAGATTTGGGAAATGCACATGCGTTACAGACGTGAAAAAAAAAAAAAAAAACTTTAGGAGTTTTTGGAGACATCTTTTTTTTTTTTTTTTAGCCTATTTACAATGCACAAACCAGAAGCAACAATATCTGCAGGGAAGGGTTGGCCATTCTCAAAACATAAAATATCAATTTTATTTCAATTTTCGTTTTTGTGTTTCAGAGGAAAAATCAGTGTTAAGACATCTCTCCGTTATGGACTAAAGCAGAATTTATGCAAACGCATATAAAATGCTTTAAAAACTTTAACAGAGATGTCTAGAGGGTATTTAATAGCTCTGCCTCCCACGTAAGATTTTTCTAGTTACTAGTCGTTCATTTGTCATTATTCAACTAATCGCAGGTTTATATTAAATTTACATCTATAATCCACAATAAGCCTTAATATATTTTGCGCTCAAGCACATGCATTAAGTTTGCCACAAAGCACAGGCAGAAGTAGCCTAATAATTGTGAAAAAGGAGACATTTTAATTATTTATTAATAAACAAATGTTTTCTTGTCAGCTGCAAGATGAAATTCACAGTGCTGACTTTATCCACATGGACGCGCCCACACAGAGAGAACTGCAACCTTCACAGATTAAATAATTCTTTAGTTTTGAATTGATTCGTTTAAAAGACATTTCAAGCTTTCTGTAGATATATTTCTCATGTATTTGAGACACCCCAATTTTAAGTTAATTCATTATCAGGAAAAAATTAAATGTCATGAATGCGCATTAATAATTTTATAACACTTTAATATGAATACTAATTCACATTTTGCATATGCATTACAACGTAAATTATTTTTTACATGCAGTTATCCAAAATAAAACCAAACAAGATTTGTAATGAAGATAAAACAAATAAGAATAAATGCTGGGCGTGCACTCAGCATCACACGAGCCGCGCAAATGTTGCTCTGGGGTGCATTTCCCGTACAACTACGTAACTCGCTGATTAACCACCATAGTACGAACCATTGTTATGGAAACGAACTAGGTAGTCATGACTGTTTCCTGAAACCATGGTACCTGTGTCGCAGATCCATTGTTCAAACTACGTTGGTTTGAGCTGTCGTTCTTTTTCTTCTTCGATCTAATGGCTGACTGGAGCCATGAGCACATACCGCCACCTTCAGTAATTTGGTTTTATTTTCTCTTTTCTTTGACTCGAATTCCTATGCTTTTGAAATGACGTTACATAGGAGTCAAGTAACGAATCATTCATTTGTTCAGAAATACATTATATACATATACACACATGGAGTTAAAAATGTGCTCTATTCTGATCCTAATGTCTATAATTTCACAATTTCATATAAATACCATTTCTTATTTAATATTGATAGGCGTACATAAGCACAGTTGAAAAATTTTTTTTTTTTTTTTTTTTTTAAACTGTGATGTAGTGTTGTGGACTCCTGTTTCTTATTTTGCTCAATTTTTCCTATTAAAGTCTCCTTGCCATTCAGCCGTGTGTTTATGAAAACCCCAATTTTCAAAGCATGAAATTGCAGTTCTTTTGGAGGAGGTGGAAAATAATAAAGTCCAGCTATTTTCAAAGCTGAAAAAATACTGCATTACAAATACTGACAAAAAATAAAATCTGGGCAGAAATCACTCAAAAAATAAATGATTCTGGCTTTGGATATGAACAAAGCCCAGAAGAAGTCAGGAATAAGTGGAGGGACTTTGCAAGGGTGACAAAACAGAGGGCTGCGGCACGTAAGAGGGAAGCAAACAAGACTGATGGGGTATCAATTCAGTTCCTCCTCTCCCTACAGAGGAAGAGAAAGTGTTGGTCATCCTGGGGCCTGTTGCATTGGAAGGATCCTTGGAGGTATAGATACATGTGCATCAAGTTCAGGCCTCTAACATCAGGCCCTATCCAGCCTGGGCCTTCAACATCAGGCCCCCTCCTGCCTGGGCTTCTAACATCAGGCTTCACATCTTCAGAGGGCAATAAGAAGAAACAACGCCTTAAGTTCATTTGTTAGCTACACTGCATTATTATGCTGTTGGAAATTTTATGGAGGTGATGGGTGATGGCCTGGGGCTCAGCAAATCTTCAGTCAACAAAACTGTGACAGCAGTAACACCTTTGCTGTTACAGCTTATGAAGAACATCCTGATTTCCCCCCAAACTCCTGAAGAAATCCAGCTGGCCAATCAACAGTATTGACAACATCTCCAGAGTTATTGGCAGCACTGATGGCACCCTTTTCCCAGTGTCAAACCCTGTGGTAAATGAGCCCTTGTACCTTTGCAGGAAGGGATATCCAGCCATTAATGTTCAAATAGTGTGTGATCACAAGGGGATGTTCAATGACATTGTAGCAAAATGGCTTGGAAGCACACATGACTCTTTTGTGTGGGCCACTTCTGCAGTTTGCCAGGTGGCTGAAGAGGGTGCATGGCTTTGGTGATAGCTGGCTGCTGGGAGACAGTGGATATCCTCTTCACCCATACCTCCTGTCACCTGTGCAGCATCCAGCCACCATTGCAGCTTAAACCATTTGTTTAATCTGACATAACATCTGTTAAATATTTTGTTTAT
Source organism: Cyprinus carpio (assembly GCF_018340385.1). Taxonomy (NCBI): domain Eukaryota; kingdom Metazoa; phylum Chordata; class Actinopteri; order Cypriniformes; family Cyprinidae; genus Cyprinus; species Cyprinus carpio. The sequence goes on along the minus strand of NC_056610.1, from coordinate 315,248 downwards.
TTGGCAATATGCCCCCTGCCCCGCAGACTTAAATGAACAAGAATAAAAAATACAGTATATACAAACAGTGTATATACTGTGTATGTGTGTGTGTGTGTGTGTGTGTGTGTGTATATCTATATATATCTATATATATAGATATACACACACACACACCACTCATTTGTAGAGAATATTCTATATTCTAATTCTGTAAAAACAACAAAATCACTCACTTATTTATAGGCACATTTTTGTTACTTTATTTGGGTACATTCATTTAAAATACTGTGATTTGAGTGTTAACATTTAATATAAGTGAAAACTTTTAACATACTCTTTTACCAGTATTGTTATATGAGAAATATGCATTTATGTATGTTTTAAAATACTCACTTGACAAACTCACCTTTTCTTCGCACAAACAAAATGAAGTGGATGGTGGAATCTTCGAAAGGAATGGGGCATAGGGTCGATAACTCTGAATAGAACACAGCCCAGGTGTGCCGCAATCAACGACATCGACACAGCAAACTAACAACGACCTATGCCTCTAACCACAGATGAAGAGCTGTCGATCCAACGACACAAGTTTGCACATGTTCGTTTGAACTATGGTTTCGGGAAACACCGGATCGTTGAACTACGTTGGTAACGACAGAACTTGCGACCATAGTTGGCTAACGATGCTTTTGGGAAACGCACCCCTGATATTTTACACACCTGCATTTAAATGCGGCTGCAATTTTTTTTTTTTTTACTTAAATTATATGAAAGCAAGTAAAGAAGGCCCCCTTTAAAATCACTGAAGTTGTCAGTTAATGAAGCTCTTTTTTTACATTGTGTGCATTTTGTTGATTATGATGAGAGAACGTCTAGGTTACGTATGTAACCCTCGTTCCCTGAAGGAGGGAACGGAGACGTTACATCAGAAAGAGACTGACGAATGGGGTCTCGCCCGAGAGCCCAATCACCTTCGAGTGGTAACAAAACGAGCCAATGGTACACAATGTACCTTGGTCTGCGGGATTTGCATCGCTATCTCCGTCCAGCTGTGTGGGTATATAAGGAGCAGTGCAAGCAACTCGCATTCAAGTCTTCGCTTAGGAGCCGAGCCCAGTGACCTGGCCGTTCAGCAGAACAGCGATGTGGCATAGGGACGTAATGAGGGTTACATACATAACCTAGACGTTCCCTTTCAGTCGGTCATGTTCTACGTTATGTCAGAAAGAGACTGACGAATGGGGTCCCTTACAAAACTCCACATGGCTGTCTTCCAGTGACCTGTGTGAGTGATAGCGCCCTGTCGTGAGGCCAGCACGAGTGAGGGCCTATACCAAACACAGAATGCACTGGGTAGCATATTCCAGCTGGACGTATGCTAGCAGGCTGCCTGCTCATAGGAGGACTTACAAGGCAGGTATCAACCGAGAGGTGGTGATACACATGAATTCTGAGGTACCCAGCCCGCAGGGTGGAAGTTTCAGTGACAGAGCTGGCAAAGTGCTTGCCAAGGGAAAGACACATGCTACGAAGAGACTTACTGTGGAGATACACACGTGGGATTGCCCAGAAAGGGGAATAACAACACATGGAGGTACCTAGTCCCACACAGGGCTGACATCAACAGTGCTGGAGGAACCCAGGGTTCTGAACTGAGGAACTCACCTGAGGGAAATAGAGCATGTATCCAATCCGTGGAGTGGAATGGCGCAGCAAGCGGATTGACACCGAGCAGGTCCTTACTGGCCCGAACTGACGACCACAAGCAATGACACAGGCTCTACACAGAGATTATAAAACCTCACAAACGTGTTAGGTGTCGCCCAGCTCTACAGATGTCTGTTAGCGAGGCACCATGCGCCAGCGCCCAGGAGGAGGCTACACTCCTAGTTGAGTGAGCTCTCATCCCTAGGGGGCATGGCAGGTCTTGAGCCTGATAAGCCAGGACAATAGCATCCACTATCCAGTGGGATAACCTCTACTTGGAGACAGCCTCTTCCTTCTGCTGGCCTCCGTAAACAAACAAAGAGCTGGTCTGAGGTCCTGAAGCACTGAGTTCTGTCCACGTAAGTGCGGAGTGCACGTACTGGACAGAGCAGCGCCAGGGCTGGGTCTGCCTCCTCCAGGGGCAGCGCTTGCAAGTTCACCACCTGATCTCTAAAAGGAGTGGTGGGAACTTTGGGCACGTATCCAGGCTGGGCTCTCAAGATAACGTGAGATTTGGCCGGCCCAAATTCCAGGCATGCTTCGTCAACTGAAAATGCCTGCAGGTCCCCGACCCTCTTAACCGAAGCCAAAGCCGTCAGGAGCGCAGTCTTCAATGTGCTTCTGTAGCTCAAGTGGTAGAGCATTGCGATAACAAGCGCAAGGTTGGGGGTTCGATTCCCCGGGAACACGTTAGGTAAAAATTGATAGCCTGAATGCACTGTAAGTCGCTTTGGATAAAAGCGTCTGCTAAATGCATAAATTAAATTTTAATTTAATTTAATTTTCAATGATAAAAACTTTAGCTCTACTGAGAGCAAGGGTTCGAAAGGGAGCCCTCTGCAGTGCCGATAGAACAACTGCGAGGTCCCAAGAGGGAACTTGATGAGGGCGAGGCGGATTGAGCCTCCTGGCCCCTCTCAGGAACCTGATGATCAGATCATGCTTCCCAAGAGACTTACCTTCAACAGGGTCATGGTGAGCCGAAATGGACCTTCAGGGTGGAAGGAGACAGCCTTCGTTCCAACCTTTCCTGAAGAAAGGAAAGCACTGACCCGATCGGGCATCTCCAGGAGTCTTCACGACGTGAAGAACACCAGGTGACGAAGAGGTTCCACTTCAGAGCATAGGCATGTCTAGTAGGCATGTCTCCTCGTCCTTCTTGATCTTGCACAACGTCTGTGCAAGAAGGCTCACTGGGGGAAACGCATACTTTCGTAGGCCCAGCGGCCAGCTGTGCGCCAGAGCGTCCGTGCCAAGGGTGCCCTCGGTCAGGGAGTAAAACAACTGGCAGTGGGAATTTTCTGGAGAGGCAAACAGGTCTACCTGAGCATCTCCGAAGTGTTCCCAAATCAGCTGAACCGACTGTGGGTGGAGTCTGAGACTGCTGCCGTGAAAGCTCGTCGGCTGCATGATTGAGCCTGCCTGGAATGTGAATGGCACGAAGCGACCTCAGATGCTTCTGACTCCACAAGAGGAGATGGCAGGCGATTTGCGACATGCGGTGGGAGCGTAGACCACCCTGACGGTTGATGTACGCTACGGTCGCAGTGTTGTCCATACGGACCAGAACGTGCTTGTCCTTCAGCAGGGCCCTGAAGAGGTGCAGAGCAAGCCGTACTGTTAGCAACTCGAGGCAATTGACATGCCACTGAAGTCGGGGTCCTGTCCAGGAACCTGACGCAGCATGCCCGTTGCACATGGCACCCCAGCCCGTGGCAGAAGCATCTGTTGACACAACAACATGTCTTGACACTGGTTTTAGGGGAACGCCAGCCTGTAGAAACGAGAGGTCGAACCACGGGGTGAAGGTTCGGAGGCAGGCCGGAGTGACAGTCACTCGGAGTGTGCACTGTTGCCATGCCCATCTCGGGACTTGGTCGTGAAGCCATTGCTGAAGCAGTCTCATATGGAGCAACCCGAGCAGTATTACTGCTGCTGCGGACGCCATAAGCCCCAGGAGCCTCTGAAACAGTTTCAGTGGAACCACTCTCTGGCCCTCGAATTGACTCAGGCAATTCAGCAGTGACTGCGCGCGCTCGCTCGTAAGCTGCGCGAACATGGCGACCGAGTCTATTTCCATACCAAGAAAATAGATCCTCTGCACGGGGGAGAGTTCCCACAATCACCCAGTTGACCTGAAGACCCAGACGGGGGAGGTGTCTGAGCACCAGATCCCTGTGCTTGCACAACCGTGCTCAAGAGTGAGCTAGAATCAGCTAGTCATCGAGGTAGTTGAGGATACGGACACCTTGTTCCCTGAGAGGAGCCAGGGCTCCCTCCGCGACTTTTGTAAAGACACGGGGAGACAGGGCCAACCCAAATGGGAGAACCTTGTACTGATATGCCTGCCCCTCGAAAGCAAACCGAAGAAACGGTCTGTGTCGAGGAAGAATGGAGACATGAAAGTACGCGTCCTTCAGGTCGATTGCTGCAAACCAATCCAATGGACGAATGCATTCGAAAATGCGGTTGGGCATTATCATCTTTGAAAGTCTGTGAAGAGCTCAGTTCAAGGCACTCAAGTACAGTATTGGCCATAGCCCACCTGTTTTCTTGGGTACTATGAAATAGGGGCTGTAAAAGCCGGACTTCATGTCGGCTGGAAGGACCGGCTCTATCGCACCCTTTGCCAGCAGGGTCGCGACGTCCGCATGCATGACAGGAGCATCCTTGCCCACCGTTGTCGTGCGGACACCCTGAAACCTGGGGGGACGCCGAGCGAACTGAATCGCGTAGCCGAGCCTGATTGTTCAGATGAGCCAGCGAGACGGCCTGGGGAGCTCTAGCCAGGCTCCCAGAAACGATCCAGCGGAGTCAAGGGAACTACAGGCGTACCCACAGTGGGGCAGCGAGGCAGAACAGACAGCCCCGGCATGGGAGGCATAGCGTCCCTTAGCGGGGGTGGAGTGCAAGCACTCATCTGATTCCGAGTGGCA
>NC_056610.1:293064-310124 GCF_018340385.1 Cyprinus carpio | reverse complement strand
GCAGGTTGTTGCCATTTTCACCGCAGGAGGAGTTCATCTTTTACCCCAAGGCATCCTGAGATGTTTGTTTGGCGTCTCTCCGAGTCACGCCGAACGTAGGAAGCCAAGCCGTGCCAGGCCAAATATACAAACTTGTTACAAGAGTCTCCGTCTAAAATAATGCCGTAGGGTTGCAAACACCTTTAGGCACACGGCAGAGGCAAACCGCTGATCAAATGCACCAAAAAAAATCATACTATTTGTTAGGTTTTGCTGGATGATCCAAGCAGTATTTTACCAACACGCTTCTCACGTTGGTGATGTAATTTCCGAATCCAACAATCCAACAAAAATACCCTTCTCACACCTTGAATCCAACTTTCCTAACTTCCCTCTGTCATGTATGTAAGCATAGCATGCTACTCCGAATTTCTGCATCCTTGAAATGTTAGGCTGTCTACCTGTCAACATAAAAATAAAGCTGTCTGTTTAGTGCGAGTGTTGAAACATCTGTTTCTCACTACAGCAGCTGTCTGGACTGCATATGTCCACAATGTTCTTGGTAACCCACTTTCTATTAACATGCATTAGCCCATGTCAAATAAATTCTCCAGTTCGCTCAGCCGTGCCGATCTGGTGTGGAGAGTACGGCGCTGAGGTCTCATGTCTAATACAGTTTCTGCTTAATAATGCCTAGTACTCCCCTTCAGTTAAATTCTGTACCATTGGTCAGACCTTATGCATTTTACCTTTCCATATGGAGCCATATCGGCAAGGAAATTTTCTGTGGCAGTCACTGTATCACTCTTGTTTTTCACTGCACTGGAGTAATCATCTGTGAAAGATGCATACTTATGACCGTCTCTAGATGCTGGGTCTATAGGCCCTGCTAAATCTGTATGAATCATTTCTAAGGCTGCTTTGGCTCTTGCATCTGGCCCTCTGTTTCTAGTTTGAATAAACTTTCCTTGTGTGCAAATTTCACAGCGTGGGGATAGGTTTATCCTTACCCTACAATGTGCATACCGTCAAACAACTTTCTCCAATTTAATTATATCCCCATGATTGTAGTGCCCTAATATTTCATGCCATGTCTGCAAATCATAACACTTCTTACATTGATCAACACATTCATTGTCTATTGTGTGCAAATAGTACAGTTTGTTGTGCACATGTATGGGGAATTTGGTACCGTCTTTATGTAGCAGAACGTTCTTCCCTTCTTTGAAGATTACCGTCGCTCCATTCGATGTGGCTGCTTCACAGAGAAAATGTCCTGTGGATATGTTGGGATGTACAGGATATGTTGATGATGTGTGAGGTTGCACCTGCATCCATCATTAAGCCTTTCTTAGCATTGCTTTGACATGCCGTCCTGTGCTGTCAAAGGTGTTTAAACAACAAAACACTTCCACTTGCATATATTTGAAAATCGGAATATCAGCTATTTCATGCCATATCTAACAAATTTGTGAATATTTTGAATAAAAAAGGAAAAAAAAAAGCAGATAGACATAAAAGCAGATTATCATTCATTCAGCTCTGTTGTTTCTGCGGTGTGTCACCGTGACAAGCAATGACGCGTCACCATGGAAACCATAAAGTGACCACAATATCTAAATAACGATCGCGTTGAAAAACTCACGCTGGGGGGTCAGCCAGAATATTTTAAACTTACGTGTGAAAGGGGTTAATTCAATACTTGTTAAATGGTGTTTGCAGAAAAGTCTGATACAAATAAAAAATATAATATATATATATATATATATATATATATATATATATTCAATTTGTAATTTTGTCCCCAGACATTACGAGATTACGTCAGCGTCAATCACAATCAAGTTACGTACGTACATCACGCGTAGCAATACAACGTATCCCGCTGTTTGCTAAAGTTAAAGGTGTTTGGAGGCTCCAAAAAAAGGGGTTGTTGAGGTGGGGGGGGGGGGTCGCGGGGGCAGCAGCGCATTTATCATGGGGGTCGCAGTATTAAAAGTTTGGGAACCCCTGTTCTACACTGACTACACCACTGTTTACGCTGACATGTCCTTGCTTTGTGGCCTTTTGTACCACACCTGTGACACACCTGTAAGTCAATTTATCATCTCTCTGGGTAACATGAATGGTAAATGGCTTAAATGTCTCTGGAAGTCCTTTCAGAACCATTGCTATTAAAAGTCCATCACTCAGATTCTCAAAATTCTTCCTTGCAAATAAAGATGGCCCAAAAACTTTGTCTCCTATAGCTCATAGTTTTTCTCGTCTCCGTCAAAGTCTAATCGAGACCAGCGGCTTGTCACGGTTTCTTTTTCTCTTCTTCTCATGTTGAAAGACTCGGGTACGCGCTATCCGTCGCGACTTTTACCCAGTGTCTTAACACTCAAAACGTTTTATACTCTGCTCTGGGCCCATAACCTGTTGACAGAGTACGCTAAATAACAGACGAGAAGATACGTCTTTACCAACCGCACAGTCGCTCTGACTGGCGCATTTTTATTAAAACAGAAAAAACACGTGCTTTCATTCAGTCACTGATTAGGTCACATGGCATCTCACAGTGTGACTGGATTGCCTGTCCCAAATAGAAAAAAAACAAAAAGACAAATACAAATGAGAGCATACTATTTATACATGTCAACAAGTATACTTGTAAATGTAGTGTTTTAATACTCCTTGGGACTAAATTGGCATACTTTCTAGTATATAAAAGTATACTTTTAAGTATACTTTAAGTATAACAGTAGCAAACTTTGAGTACACAACTAGTTAACCTCTATGTTTGTATTGCAATTATACTAAAAGTGAACTTATAGGTATACTGATAGTTTACTAATTAAATACTTTGTACACTTTGAAGTATAGTCTCAGTAAACTACTAGTCTTGTAGTTTTATACTGCAAGTATACTCATAGGTTTTCTTTAAGTGAACTTTACATCATACTTAAATTATACTACTATGTCCCTGTTTAGGGTTTTAATGTGTATATATTTTATTACATGAATATCTGAACATACTGTAACGATGAATAACTCGACTTGGGATCCATTTGCAAGCTTTTATTTGAACACTCGTAGTCGTACAGGCGAAGGGTCAGGATCAGCAAACACAGTGTCACAGGAATATCAGAATCGTAGTCAATACCAAGCAGTGGGTCGGGGGGGGGGGTAACAAGCAAGTATCACAGTCCGTATAACAATCAGGGTTCAAAGGTAGGCAGCAAAGGTTCACAGATCGATAAACAACAAAAGGTAGGCAACTGGGGAAACAAGACAGGGTAAAACGCTCAGAAATGTTAGCCGTGGCAGTAACAAGACCTCGCAATGAGGTGATGCAAAGGTCTGGCTTATATGGCAGTCTCTGATAGGGAACACCTGGCCGGTGATCAGTCCAAAGGTACGGGGCTTATGGGTAATGTAGTCAGTATCAGTGTACGTGAGTGTTTGGATGCATGTAAGTGTCAGTATTCGGGTGATGGTGCCCTCTGCTGGCCACTGGAGGGACTCACGGGGTTCGTATCCGTGACAGAGCCCCCTCCCTGCGAACGCCTTCTGGCGTGAGGTGGAGGACGACGTCGGGGTCTACCTCGAGGTCGAGGGGGCCGGTTTCTCTGGATGTTCTCTATGAAAAATCTGTGGTTAAGTTGGGGTCAAGAATGTCCTCGGCATTGACCCAGGAACGTTCCTCTGGACCGTACCCCTCCCAGTCAACCAAGTATTGGAGGACTCGTCCCCGACGTCTCGAATCAAGCAGCTCTCGCACCTGATAGGTCTCCTCGCTCTCCACCTGAACCGGTTGGGGACTCTGCTCACGGGACCTCCCCTCGCCCTCCTCCTCAGGGGCAGCAGCGGGCTTGAGCAATGACATGTGGAAAGTGGGAGAAATACGATATGTGTTAGGCAAAGCAAGGCGGAATGAAACAGGTGTGATTTGTTGTGTGATTCTGAATGGACCCACGTACCTTGGACTTAACTTTCGGCATGGCAATTTCATCCGAAGGTCTCTGGTGGACAGCCAGACCCATTGACCAGGTTGGAAAGTGTGTCCAGGGCATCGACGAAGGTCGGCCTGTTCCTTCAGGCGCCGTACAGCTTGTTGTAGGTGTACGTGGGCTTGATTCCATGTGTCCTCGCTTCGTTGAAGCCAATCAGTTACAGCGGGAACATTGGTGGGTTCACCTGACCAGGGAAAACATGGGTGGTTGGTACCCTAGAATGCATTTGAAGGGGGTGATCCCGGTGGATGGCTTGATCAGGGAGTTCTGTGCATATTCGGCCCATAGGAGAAAACGAGACCAGTCCTCTTGATGGGAGCTGCAGTAGGAGCGGAGGAACCGAGTGAGCTCCTGGGGTAGTCGATCCACTTGACCGTTGGCCTCGGGGTGATAACCAGACGTGAGACTTACGTTGACCCCTAGAGCTTGAAAGAAATCCTTCCATAAAGCGAGAGGTGAATTGAGGACCTCTATCCGAAACGATGTCGTCAGGTATGCCGTAAAACCTAAACACCCAATTACACAGGAGTTCGGCGGTCTGAAGAGCAGTGGGGAGTTTGGGTAGAGGAATGAGGCGACATGCTTTGGAGAATCGATCGATGATTGTGAGTATGACCGTGTTTCCTTGGGATAGGGGTAAGTCTGTGATGAAGTCTATGGCAAGGTGTGACCAGGGTCGTTGAGGGATAGGAAGAGGTTGAAGGAGTCCAGCTGGTAGTTGACGAGGGGTTTTGTGCATGTTACACGTCTGACAGTTCTGAATGAATTTAATAGTGTCGGGGTTGATTGTCTCCCACCAGAAGCGGTTCTTGAGGAGATGGAGTGTGGCTGTGATGCCGGGGTGACCAGAGGCAGGGAGACAGTGGATATGATCCAGGACTTGATCACGGTAGGGGGCAGGTACGTAGGTTTTATCCGGTGGACAGGTGGCTGGTGGTGCTTCTTGTGAATTGTGCTGTTCTATTAGGGTCATTATATCCCACTGGATGGGAGCAACCACCACATGGAAGGGCAAGATGCGTTCGGGGGTTGAGATGGAGAGGTCGTCATCATGGATACGTGACAAAGCATCGGCTTTAGTATTCTTGGAACCTGGGCGATATGTGACATTGAACTGAAACCGGGAGAAGAACAAGGACCATCTGGCTTGGCGTGGGTTGAGTCTTTTGGCAGAGCGTAGGTATTCCAGATTTTTATGATCCGTAAAGACGGTGAAAGGATGAATAGCCCCTTCGAGCCAATGTCTCCACTCTTCAAACGCTGCTTTCATGGCTAACAGTTCTCTGTCTCCCACATCATAATTCCTCTCCGCCGGGTTGAGCTTGCGGGAGTAGAAAGCACAGGGATGAAGTTTCTCCTGAGGGCCTGGTCGCTGTGAGAGAACGGCCCCAATGCCAGTATTGGATGCGTCAACTTCGACTAAGAAGGGGAGAGAAGGGTCAGGGTGATGCAGGATAGGAGCGGTGACAAAGCGTTCCTTTAATTCCTTAAAGGCTTGACGGGGGGCCTCGGACCAGGTGAGACGATGTGTACCTTTTTTGATCATAGAAGTGAGAGGACTGACGACTGTACTGAAATGTCTGATGAAGCGTCTGTAGAAACTGGCAAACCCCAGGAACCGTTGTAGCTCCTTGAGAGTCTGAGGCTCTGGCCACTTGAGTACAGCAGAGACCTTACTGTCATCCATGGCAACTCCCCCCCGGACTGATGACATAACCCAGGAAGGTAGTGGATGTAGTGTGAAACTCACACTTCTCGGCTTTGGCGTACAGTTGATGTTCGATGAGGCGCTGTAGCACAGTTCTGACGTGTTGAATATGATCCTGTAGGGTATTGGAGTAGATAAGGATATCGTCAATGTAGACCACAACAAACTTGTTCAGCATGTCCCTGAAGACATCATTAATGAAAGCCTGGAAGATGGACGGACTATTGACCAGTCCAAACGGCATAACCCGGTATTCATAGTGCCCGTTGGTTGTAGAAAAGGCCATCTTCCATTCGTCACCCTCTCTGATGCGAATCAGGTTGTAAGCACAGCGTAAGTCAAGTTTGGTGTAGTACTGGGCAGTACGAAGTTGTTCTAATGCAGCTGGAACCAGGGGAAGGGGATAACGGTACTTCACCGTGATCTCGTTGACACCACGGTAATCAATGCAGGGTCTCAGACTGCCGTCTTTCTTCTTGACGAAGAAGAAACCAGCGGATGCAGGGGAAGTGGAAGGACGTATGAAGCATTTTCCCAACTCTTCCTTGATGTATTTAGTCATGGCTTCGGATTCTGGGAGTGACAGTGGAAACACACACGACCTTTGGGTGGATTGTGACCTGGTAGGAGATCAATAGCACAGTCATGGGGTCGATGAGATGGTAATGTGTTTGCTTGGGTTTTGCTGAATGCTGCCTTGAGATCGTGATATTCCGCTGGTAGATTGGGAACCTCTGATGACTCCTCGTTAATCACCAACGAGTGCACTGGGAGAGGAGAAATGGTAGATAGACATTTTGTTTGACATTTAGTGCTCCACTTTAATATCTGACCTTCCCTCCATGATACTAGTGGATCGTGCAGTCTCAGCCATGGTAGTCCCAGAATTATGGGTGTATTAGACGTGGGCAGAACGTAGAACTGAATGACCTCCTGGTGCAGTAAACCGGTTGTCATGGATAGACTTTGAGTAAGATGAGTGATGATACCAGTTCCCAGGGGACGACCATCTATGGTAGCTACAGACAGAGAGTTAGCACAGGGTATTAATGATACTTTGTTTGTTCTTGCAAACTCAGCTGACATGAAGTTCCCAGCCGCTCCAGAATCCAGTAAAGCAAATGTGGTCACTTGAACGTTGTGTTAATGGTTAGTTTCAGGGGTACAATCACACAGTTTACAGGATGGAGAGAGTGTAAGGATTCACTCACCAATTTGGACGAGACAGATGAGGGACGTGAAGGACAGCTGGCTCGTTGATGACCTGGGGATCCACAATACAGACATAGACGATTTGCCAAGCGACGATTCCTTTCTTCAGATGAGAGATGATAGGAATTAACTTGCATAGGTTCAGGGTCTTCAACAGACTGAACTGCTTTAATGGCAGTGCTGACACGAGAACGGGGTTTACGTGAACGTTTGCAGATTGTCAATTGCTATTGTCAGTTCGATGAAATCATTCAAACTTTTCCCTTCATCTCGACATGCCAGTTCAGTTTGTAATTCATGACTTAAACCTTTCCGAAACAGAACTTTTAAGGTGTCACTCACCCAGGTCGTTTGTGCTGCCAGTGTGCGGAAGTTCATAGCATACTCAGCAGCTGAAGATTTCCCTTGAGAGAGCTCTAGCAAGCGTTCACCAGCGCTCTTTCCCTCCTTGGGATGATCGAAAACCTCACGGAAGCGTGTGAGGAAATCGTTGAAGGAGGAGAAAGATGACCCATCCGTGCGCCATACAGCGGTAATCCAGTCAAGAGCCCTTCCGGGTTAACAAAGAGCAAACAAAGGCAATCTTACCGTTGTCAGTGGAATAGAGCATGGGTTGTTGTTCCACAAACAGTGAACATTGAAGTAAGAAGCCTTTACATTTATTAGGGTCACCGTCAAATTTCTCAGGAAGCGCCAGTCGTGGGTTAATCTGAGAGGGCGTGGGAACCGCATGTGTAATGGCGGCCGCTGGTGGCGCGGGTGTTGTGACAACAGGACTGTGGAGATTCTGAATAGCTTTCACCAATTCCTCCGTGACGGCGGTAAGACGATTTAACTGTTGCTGATTAGCAGCGATCTGACTTGCCTGAGCTGCCAGGTTGGTGCAGAGATGTTCATATGCTGCTGGATCTTGTCCGGGCGAGATCTTCTGTAACGATGAATAACTCGACTTGGGATCCATTTGCAAGCTTTTATTTGAACACTCGTAGTCATACAGGCGAAGGGTCAGGATCAGCAAACACAGTGTCACAGGAATATCAGAATCGTAGTCAATACCAAGCAGTGGGTCGGGGGTAACAAGCAATTATCACAGTCCGTATAACAATCAGGGTTCAAAGGTAGGCAGCAAAGGTTCACAGATCGATAAAACAACAAAGGTAGGCAACTGGGGAAACAAGACAGGGTAAAACGCTCAGAAATGTTAGCCGTGGCAGTAACAAGACCTCGCAATGAGGTGATGCAAAGGTCTGGCTTATATGGCAGTCTCTGATAGGGAACACCTGGCCGGTGATCAGTCCAAGGTACGGGGCTTATGGGTAATGTAGTCAGTATCAGTGTACGTGAGTGTTTGGATGCATGTAAGTGTCAGTATTCGGGTGATGGTGCCCTCTGCTGGCCACTGGAGGGACTCACGGGGTTCGTATCCGTGACACATACAAAACATCCAAAGAACAAAGAATTCTGCTTGTAAACAAAAACATTTTATTCAAGCTTCATGCATTATTTTTTTAAACACTTTAATGTGTTTCATAAAAAATAAAGAAATAACATTTTGAACAAAAAGCTGAAAAAAGACTATGAATTGGATTCAGAATGATAATCAAAACGTAGATGGAGTCGATCAACATCCCAAAGGTTGACTGTAATTATAACCTCTTCATCAGTCGACATTTTATTCCATAACATTACAGTTTTGATGCTGTTTCATGTCAGATGATCGTGTTAGATTACATGTGTTAGAATCTGTTGTTCCTTTTTTCTTCTTCATTTGTGTTTTTTTTTGGAAATTCTGTACAGAAGATGTCTACTAGTGCCCTCTACCATATAACAATGAAAACACGGATTCTAGGAGTATAGCTCAAATATATTTAGAATTTTTATAAGTATAAGTCAAGTATACTTAAATGTCATTTTAAGTATTTTTCTGAGAAGTACATAAAGCCCATTTCGGAGAAGTACATAAAAAGTAAACTTAAAGCATACTTTCCTATTTTTAGCTTAAAAGACGCATACTAATAGCACACTTGAATAAACTTCTTTTTCGTAAGGGGTTCTATTGTCTGTGTTTCTTTGTCTGAATATGGCACTTTTCACATGCTGTGTGGTATCGGCATTTGGTATCAGGGCATTTTAACGAGTACAGGAGCTCAGTTTCGGGCCTGATACCAGTATCAGTATTGGTGCATCCCTAATTATTACTATAAAATGGACTAAATTAAAATCCATACTGTAGAATATGTATACAATATGTTGCCATAAATCTGCAAAGCATCATTGTTAAAATTACAATAACGGGAAATTTTACATAAAAATTATATTTTCCTATGAATCATAGTACCGTAATTTTTCAGCTGGACTAACTCTGCTGGATAAAAATTAATCTGGAATTGTGTCTTTGTGTGTTTGTGGATTAGCTGTTTGTAGGCAAGTATTTGTTTTTCTCTTGCTAGATACTGTGCGAGGATATTGCTTTAAAACTAAAAAGAAAATGCAGCAACAAGTAAGACTTTAAAACTGCACAACATTTTTCAGAGGACTATGTTTTTATTCATCGCACAAGGCACAATTTAGATTAAATAGCCATGAGATTGTGTTGGACCATGTAAAAAGTCCACAAACCGAATTTAAATAAACACGCATTTTGATTGGTAATGACAGTCATTTCATGACAACAGACGCAACACGACACTGTCATAATTTTTACGCCCACTTGAGGGCACTAAACTTTAAAACTTAAATATAAGTCTTAATAAGGTGCTTGCAGAAATAACCTATAGGGTCATTTTTTGTTGGAGGACAGTCTGTCTTAAATGGTTTTTATATTGTGAGTTTATTATTTTGGGTTGGTATTGTATGTTTCCATCTCTCATATGCTTAATGTTTGTTATTTAATGGTTACACGTTAGTAACATTTAACAAGACACAATCGATCTCCAACCTCAAGCCAACAATCAAGAAACCAACTGTAAAGTGACTAAAACTGCAATTCATCGACTGGCCGCTTGAGGCTGACTTCAAAAGAGAGTCAATCCCATAGACTCCCCATGTTAAAATGCCCAACTTTACAGCAGAAAAAAACATGTTTACAGCCTGGTTAAAAAAATTATTTTGGTCTATAAAGCTAATTTTGCCCTTCATGACAACTGTGAGGGGGTGAATTTTTTTAACTCATCCGTTTAAATTATTTTAAGCCTTAAAGTTCTGCATAATTAAGGGCGTGGCCACTTGAGTGACAGGTGGAGTGCTGCTGCTGACACTGCCGTCGCGCTAGGTGGGCGTGGCTTCAGCAACCAGCTCCCGCCTTTTTGCTCATATTCGGCTGTCCGGGAGACTCGCACGGTGACATGCTGCCAAGATGGCGACAGCCCGCTCTGCACACTTTGAGCTTCAAAAATGATCTTCAGGAGTCTACGGGTGACGTCACGGACACTACGTCCATGTTTTTTACAGTCTATGGTCACAATTGTTTTGATTGTCTTTCGGTTATTATAACATGTGGACTCAGAGTTACATGATCAAACTCATCAGTTTCATCACTTCCGAAAGTGAAATGGCTGCCGCTTCTCACCGCTTTCGTTGTTTTGTCATTTAGTCAATTGTTCATGTTGATGTGTTTTCTTGGAACTTAAAATTTGGATTTAATGGAACAGTACTATTTGGATGTTTGGGCGAAGTGTCCGAATAAACAGTAACATCACCATATTGGAGCGTTTAGAACTGTTATGCTGCTGGAATGCTGATTTTGAAATTTTTGCGACTGCTTTGCAAACTTATAGCCCTCTACCCATGTTTTTGCTTTACCACTCCGCACTCATGGTGAGTAAGTTTCCACTTTCTCATTGAGTAGTGTTTCTTTGTGGTCCTGCCTATCTGGGCTTGACTAACATGGAATGGTGTGGCCCCATTTTCCCGCGAGCCCTCTGCCCTTGGACAAAGGCTTTTACTCCTCTGTGGAAAACGATGGGTCCTGCGGACCAGCTTGTGGACGGCTTCTCAAGTAGGCCAACATGGAAGATACAGGACAAAAAACTGAGTTACATTCAGAAGTGACTCTGACTTAGGGCTGGGCGATATATCGAACGATATGATCATGCGTATCTAGTCAGTAAAGCCGGTTCCCTGATTAGCGCTAAATTGCCATCACCTGCTTTCAAATGGAGCGGCATTTAATAGACAGAGCCGTAGTTCACTGACAAAGTACGCAATATCGCGTTCATTATCGCAGATGAATCGCCTTCGATAATGAACGCGATATTGCGTACCTTGTCAGTGAACTACGGCTCTGTCTATTAAATGCCGCTCCATTTAAAAGCAGGTGATGGCGATTTAGCGCTAATCAGGGAACCGGCTTTACTGACTAGATACGCATGATCATATCGTTAGATATATCGCCCAGCCCTACTCTGACTGTGAAAATGACTGTGCCTTCCTTGTTTTTATCAGTTTTAGAATGCTTAACCATCTTGTTCAAGACGGTTTATTAACGGTACAGAGGAGCATCCCTTATTAATAATATTGACAGTAGGTACAACTCCAGCAGAGTAGTTGACAGGGTATCAACGGGTACAAATACCATTTCATTTGGCCATGCACTAGCAAACTACTGACCATTAAACACCCCCACTCCCCAAAACCAATGGAAGGCACAGCATCTGTGTGCAATTTAAGGGTTGTAAATGACTACAACTCATCATAATAGAAAAAAAATGCCGTTCCAGTTTTTGAGGAGCAAAAACCAGAATGTCTATAAGTTCTTTAACTGACTTTGAGAGGTCAAGGAGCCTGGCTATTAAAGACCTTCCCTGTGGAATTTTTCACATGAAATTAAGATGGTAAAGAGATAGTAAAGAGAGCAAACCTCTTTTATAAAAAAATGCTTATTTTTGAATGTTTCACATGACTTCTCTAATGCGATTTAATTTCTCTGAGGGCAGGGAGGCTCGCATAAGTTAGAGACTAATGTGATGCCTAATAATTCAGTGGTTTTAAGGGGACCTAGTGTTTTCTCTTCAGAAAGAGGAACACCCAAATCATTAAGGTGCACTTGAGCGCTGAAATGCAATGCAATGAGGGAAGTCAACTAGCAAAAAATCATGAGATGAAATACAAATGGCAGTTTGCAGTATATAACAGTGTATCGAATATCTTTGGACTACTGCGACAGCCAAAAACACTGTGAAAAATACAACGTATTTCTCCATTTAACACCAAATAAATGCCATTGTTATGGACGTAAAGGCATGACTTTAAAAGGATCTGATATATCTGCTTTTGCGAGCCATGCCCCCCGATCTGTCTTTTTTATGAACTTGATTGCATCATCAATGGTAGCGTAAAACAGAGAAAAAGGAGCTAAAAGAATAAGACTGTTAACACTTTGAGCTTCATCGTGATGAGGGGAGGATAGATCAATAATTAAATGCTTTTTTCCTGAATATTTATGAGTTGTGATTCTTATAGGATTAGATCGATAGTCTGGAAAGGGTGGATCATCAAATAGCCTAATCATAAATCCTTCCTTACCCTGCTTCTCTAACAATGAAATCAACGATTTTAGGCTTGTTTAAAGCAGAAATCAAGTTTTTACAGACTAGAGAATAATTAGGCATCCAGGACAACCCTGCAATAAAACCTTGAACAAGACCAGTTATTAAGTAATTGACGAAACAGCGATTAGGGTGATTTCTCAAAGCCCGACCCAGCTTTGGGACGTTGACTGGGGTTAATGGTTTTATTTCTGTTTCTCCTTTTTTATAAAGCAGGTTTGTCTCAGGCACACAGATTTGGGGTGGCCATCTCCACAGTAAATACAAACATGAATATATTTACAATCATAGAATTTGCAAACATTTTCATTAAAATTGTAACACAGTGGAATGGCAAATGGCATTACTTTAGGATCAGGCTGCAAGCTTGAGCCGGGTTTAGGAAATTGGACAGACAGTTTTTGGCCACAGATTGGGTGTGTGAGTGTGAGAGCCACAGATGGAGCAGGAGAGAGCTTGATGACCAGTAAAGTGTCTGCTGATGAGAGTTAAGCCAACTACAGGCCAGTCCAGTCTGATTGAATCGCTGAATGAACATGGCAGCTTTTGTGGAGAAAGACTTATGATATTCATAAAAGAGAGTTCCTCCATATGTGAGAGCTAAGTCGGCGATAATGGCTAAATATGTATATAACCTTGCAAATAACATCTCTATATACTCCAAATGCCACAATAAATTCGGCTAGAGTCAAAGTTTTTGAAAGCCGAGGGTCATTGTCTTTAAGCACCACAGACACATCACACCAATCAACAACATGCCCGTCACTTAATTCTGGGACTTTTCGATTGATTCAACCCACGGGTCTTCGTTATTAGCGGCAGAAAGCATGATAACCAGTTGGGTAAGTAACGTCAAAAACAAGCATAATTTTATGGTACGGCAACATACATGAAGATCTTGCAAGCAGTATACAGAGGAAGCAGCAAAGCAAGCAGACAGAAGCCACGTTTAAGTAAGGTGCCCTGTTTGAGATTTGCCAATTGAGAGCTTAGGAGTCGGATCAGCTGATAGGGGGCGAGTTTGAATTTTGCGAATCAGCCGATAGCGGAGCTTGACTACGAGGCCTGTCTGAATTAATGCAGAAAGCTTGATTTTTTATTTTTAATTAGTTTATTAATTTATTTACTTTTTTTGCCGCCAAATTGATCATTGTAAAACGCAGCGCTCGTCATTGTTACTATTTACCAAGCCATAAATAAAAGAGGAATGATAAAAAAAAAACAAAAAAACATACTACTTTAAACAACTACTCCTACAACCTTTGCAGAAGCAGATGCAGAAGTCAATATTATTGGATACTGCTTTATTATATTTAGTAAAATTCTTAAATACTAGAGATACTAGCAGGCTAATACTTTGCTGCCGTTAATATCCCATACCATAGCAACTGAAGCTTCTTGGCTGGAAAAATGCTGTGCCACCAAAGTGTTCTTAAGCAATACCAGCCGGTCGTTTTAAGAAGAGGGCCTGACATTATTTCAGCTGGCTAAAAAATCTTTGGTGGTCACACATTATTGAATATTTATTGTTAGGTGTATGGCCTAGTCTTTTTTTGCATTTATGCAATTTACTGGAGCAAAACCTGAGGAAGTAGACCAGAATATTCCACTGCGTTCCTGGACATGCAATTTGCGTAGCTGTAATTCATAGGCGGGATTATGCTATTTGTGAATGAGCGTGCACGAGTGCCCTTTTTACGAATGATTGGAATACATTAACATACACGTTTAACTATCAAATCGGATGTTTATGAAGAGTTTGTTAATCTAGAGGAGAGTTTTCAGGAAGGTTTGTTTTACGCGCAAATCAGAATTTACTCATATATTTACGCAAGTTT
Source organism: Cyprinus carpio (assembly GCF_018340385.1). NCBI lineage: Eukaryota > Metazoa > Chordata > Actinopteri > Cypriniformes > Cyprinidae > Cyprinus > Cyprinus carpio. The sequence continues at coordinate 295,846 of NC_056610.1, read as the reverse complement.
CATGAATGAGGCCCAATGTCACCCTTGTAAAACCAAAAACTAAAACTACTATATCCTCCTGACTAACAGCAGTTCAAATCTGTCCTCTCTAGAAGAAATTTGTAAATTCAAATATCTCCAACCTCCTGCATACTACTGAATTAACTCCTTTTTACTTTGAAGGGGACATTTAGGATTTTGAAGTATCGCAAATAAGCACATCACAGCATGAAGCATACATCAGAGATTCCAAAAGTTTCTGTTTTTCTGTGAAAACAACTGTTTTCAAACAGCAATAGCTTTTATCCGTATTAGGAATTTCCTGGTTCGACTTTCTCTGCAAGAGCTCCCTCTGGCTTCAAGTATGAATGAAACACACACTGCATGAGTGTTTAGCGCTCCGCGATGTTCATCTCACCTTATTCTGGGTCCGAATAAAACACTAGATCATGCACAGATTATCCTGTCTCTTTGAATTTAAATCTTCACAATTATTCACACCAGCTCTTGAAAACCTCTATGTGAACACACTTGCCCGAAAAAGTGCAGGGGACGACTTTAGGTGATATTAAAAGTGGGGGTTGGACACGCGTAATCTACACCCCTGGTCTAACTAGTGTATATTCATGCATATTTATGTCATATGACAAAACAAATTACATTTTGCTTTTACTAAAACGTCTTTTTGTTGTTTGTTGTTTTTATCGTCCAAGTGTTGGGGTCGGCTAGCAATGCAGTTCATTCTGGGGTAATCTTAATTTTTAAAGAGTAATACTTTTATTTTTCTAGTATAAAATTAACAGTTTTCTCCAAAGGCAAGATCTTCAAGCAGCTGCCCGACGTCTCCTTACAAACATTGCAAATGCTGAGGAAAACCATACTAGTTAAGTTTGTATAGATATTTACCACTTCAACTTAATACTACGACCTGCACCGCCAAATATCAAAATGCTACGCCTGGCATGGTTTGCATCTCCACTACTGTTTATTTTCACTTTAGAGTGGGCAGGGGGGGGGGGGGGGGGGGGGGGGGGGGGGGGGGGGGGGGGGGGGGGGGGGGGGGGGGGGGGGGGGGGGGGGGGGGGGGGGGGGGGGGGGGGGGGGTGGGCAGGATTATTATTTCACATCGTTATAGCTGCGCTGTCTCTACTGATTCCTAAAAAAACTTTTTCACTCTGAGTCGCTCCATCAAGCTTTCGCTGTATCCGCTCCTCTGCTATCAGCGAGAGTAACGTATGTACTTTCTGCAACAGACAAACAAAACTTTTGGTTGTTAAAAAAGGTGTGGTCGTTTCAAAAACAGTTGCGTTTGATCCTTCGCTGGCTGTGCTGATTTAAATCTATTGGTTCTTTTGTGTTTGTGTCGCAAGTTCAATAACACAGGTAGTGACGATTCTCTCCGGCCAATCTGTGATCAGCAGAGTTTACATGTCACATCTTGGTAACGCAACTTTTGTATGAGCGCACCTTTTTTAACAACGGTGCCGAGCCGTACCATACTGTACTGAAGCCAACCCATACAACTCATACCAAAAACAACAAAAGAAACACAACAAACTCAACAAAAAAAAAACTAAAAAATTCTACAACCATTCTAAAAACAGCCCAAAAACCCAACAAAACCGAACCATAACCATACCAATAACCATGCAGTAGAACAGCGACATTAGTGATGCTATGAGGTGTTAGAGAACCTGTCGCTCTCATCGTTTTTATTATTATTATTGCCAAATTTATAAATACATATAAGATCAGCAAAATATGGTTGTATCTAACAATAACAAATTATAATGGCAAAAAAACTGAAAACATAAATATCATGGGTTTCCGTTCGTCATATGAGATTATATACACAGAAAAAAGCATAGTGACAAGGTTGAATATCTTTGAATATTTTATCATAATGCATTTTTTAGAAGCCAAAGGAGTGAAACAAGAGAGTTAAATTCAAACAGAAGAATGAGAAAACAAAGGAGATTTAAGACACTTTTGCTTGTGGATGAAAAAAAAGCACATAAAATTAAATGAAAATATTCAAGAGAAAACAATTTTGGATTTTCGTAATAAAATATGTTTAAGGATAAAACTGGGGGTCACATTAGTAGGGTTAAAAATATAAGAATTTCAATCAACCCAAAATGTATTGGTTATCCTACAATCACAAAATAAATGGGCAGCTGTTTCCTCAGCAAGACCACAAAATGAGCAAGTTTCATCAACATCTAAATATTTAAAGATTAAACCTGTCACTCATATCTTTGAAGTTGTTGCGCTTGTTATAACATTGTAGGTCACATGATAACGTCAACATGGCGTATGATGTTTGGATCACATTCATACTAAACTCATTCAGGCTATAGTGTACATACTCTTTTAGCACTCGTTAAGTAAGTACTTATTGAAATAAAGCACCTACTTACTGAGTATGCCATTTCAGACGCAGCCACTTCTCTACCTTCTTTGGAGAACAAGAACAATTGTAAACTATAAGTGTTTCTAGCACATGGTTATAGTTTATTTAAATGTTTTGTCTACAGAGGATTTGTGTTTCGATCATGTATTGATTACTTTGTGGCTTTAACATCTGAGAAGTCTGGAACTGAGAGAATTAACTAACATCTACTGCTGGAAAGCAACGCCCGACTTCAAACATTAATGTCAAATCTCTTTTCCTGTTGAACTTTGCTGTGGAATCGTCTTGGCATTCAACAAAGACTGTGTTCTTACTTTAATCTCACTGCAGACTTAGCAAAGTGTATGGTTCTACGTGATTGAAAACCAAGGACTGTGCATTGTGATACTG
>NC_056610.1:281893-292625 GCF_018340385.1 Cyprinus carpio | reverse complement strand
AGCTCAATAGCATTATTGGGTACGGCGCTGCTGTAGCCATGTTTCTGTGAAAAACCATTACATTGAAGTCCAAAAGTCTCTTACTGTGGGTGATGCAAAGTCGTAACTGTATCCATTTTGTTCACCAGTGACCGCACATTACGAGAAAAATGCTGGTAAGAGAGAGCCGGAGCGGTGTTAGCTTTAGCTTATAGTTCTGAAAATTTGTTAACATTTAAAGGAGTTGTTGTAAAGTGAAGATAACTAAAAATATCCTGTTGGTACATTATAACATTATTAGGCAGCCGTTATTATTTCTGAATGTAATAAAAATGCCAACTTATACATGACATATATTTTTTTCCTCTCACCAATCTTTATTTATTTTTTAGCCTGTTATTTTAAAAAATAATATAATAAGAAATAAATAATAAAAAAAACCCCAAAAAAAAAAAAATAACATTGCAGCAAACGAAAATAGGCAATTATTCGGTTTTACAATTTGTTACTGTGGGTTAACAGTTATTATAATTATTCTGGGCCTAATCTAGGCTATCCAGGGGTTTTTTATTTTTTTTTTATTTTACATTGCATCTGTACAATGACTTTGTGCAGCACATTCACTTCGCACTGCTCACCCTGCCCTCGCACCGTTTTGCTCAGCTGTAGACGATTTCAAAATGTTTCGATATAAAGGTTTGATGTCCCCATTTTTTATACACAGAATTGTTTTCATTTTTAAAAAAAAAAAATTGAATTATATTGTTAGTTCTAATATATATTGTTTACACAAGTTCATTTAGGCTATTTAACATGCACTGTGACATTTTATCCTTTTTAACTTATAAAACTCCTTGAGATTTTAAGTTTGGTGAGGTTTTAGCTAGAGATACATGGAAGGTAGGGGTAATTCTGCAATTTGGGGGTAATTTTAGACGATAAGTGACAGGATTGAGCTGCCTTAAAATTGTGGAATGGCCCTATATATCTGGGACTCAGCTTGCGGCAGGGCAGTTGGAGGCATATGTCCCTGGTATAGAGCCAGACCTTCTGACCAGGGAGGTAGGTAGGTGTTACTGCTCTGTGAATGTTGGCCTGGTTCTTGTGCCTCCTGACTGCCCCTTGCAGATGGACGTGTGCAGAGTCCCAGATCATCTCGCTCTCCTGAAAACCAATAGTTTGACTGCTGTGGACCTCAGAGGGCTCTTCTGACCAGGGGAACAGAGGTGGCTGGAAGCCAAGCGCGTGGAAGGTGTTAAGGCCTGGTGGACTGGCGGGAGAGAGTTTTGGCGTGCTGGGGCCCAGGGGAAGATACGGCTCCAAGTATGTTGGTGGCCATGGCGATGCGACCACAGGAAGCGTCCGATCTCCTGAATCTTCCTTTCAGTCTGACCATTCGGGACAGGATGGTAGCCAGATGTTGGGTTAACTGAGTACAACCTAGAGACAGAAGAAAGCCTTCCAAACTCTGGGAAATAAATGGAGGCCCTCAGTCCGAGATTATGTCTTCTGGTAGCCCATAGTTCAGGAACACCTGATTAAATGGGGTTTGTGCAGTCTCCATGGCTGTATGGAGAGACCTTTTAGTGGAGAATAAGGCAACAAGTCAAGTCAAAGTCGGAGTCATCTTTATTTTATATAGCATCTCTTAAAACATAAAAAGATTGCATTAAAAACAACTGGAACAACATTAATTAGGGAAAACGAGTGTCAATAATGCAAAATGACAGTTAAAAGGTGCAGTTCATCTGTGCAGGCATGTTTCTCAAACCCAGTAATATGACAACACACCGTTCCTCACAGCCAAAAAACAGACCGAGTTCAGTTCAGCTGGAGGGGTTAGGGGTAGTTCTGTATATAGCTTGTGGGGGTCGAGATAAAGGTGTGGTACTGATTCTTTCATGGACAGTGTCTTGTGAGGGGTATCAAACTTGCAGAACAGGTTTAGATAGGACGATTGCCTTTGTCATTTTGGTTTTAGGGCAACTTTGAAGAAAGGTTTGATCCACTTCAAGTATTTGACTACTAGTTGCCTTAAATAAATAAATAAATAAATACATTAAATAAATTGGTAAAATTTAAAATAACTATGAAATTTGCGGTAATTTTATTTGAGGTACTTCAATTTTTTTTGAAATTATAATATTCATCATACTAAATAAAATAAAGAATCATAAATAAATAAAGAAATAATAAATAAAACAAAATTCGCAAACTGTTGCGTTAATTTTTCTTTTGTTTTCGTCTAAACAATTTGTTTTTAGGCTATAAATATAAATTCTCACAGAATTTAGCCTTTTCATAACCAATATATTGAACCATCTCTTTATGTTTTTCTAAATCCCAAACAGAGTCCAGACATCAGTATGATCCGTCTATGATGTTTTATAGGCTTTTTTAGATTTGGGAATACACATGCGTTACAGTTTGGAGACATTATTATTATTATTATTATTATTATTATTATTGTAGTCTGTTTACAATGCACAAACCAGAAAGCAAGGCAATATCTGCAGAGAGAAGGGCTGGCATTTCCCAAAACATAAAATATCAATTTCAATTTTTCGTTTTTGTGTGTTTCAGAGGAAGAATCAGGTGTTAAAGAAAGCTTCTCTCTCCATACCGACCGTTCTGAAAGAAGAATTTATGCGCAGCGCGTATAAATGGCACGCAAAACTTTAACTGAGGCGTCTAGAGGGGGTATTTTGGCCGGTCTACCTCCAGTAAGATTTTTCTGGTTACTAGTGGTATTCAAGGCGTCATTTATTCAGCCAATCAGAGGTTTATATGGAAATTTACATCTATAATCCGCCAATGAGGCATAATATATTCTCGCTCAAGCACATGCATTAAGTTTACCACAAAGCACAGGCAGAAGTAGCCAATCGTTGTAAAAAAGGGAGACATTTTAGGTATTTATTAATAAACAAATGTTTTCTTATTAGACTGCAAAGATAAGAAATTCACAGTGCTGACTCTCTCCACATGGGCCTTGCCTTTAAGCAGAAATATAACCATGCAAAGATTACGTAATGCTTTTGGTTTTGAGATTGATTCGTTTTAAAGACATTTCAAGCTTTCTGTAGATATATTTCTCATGTATGTTGAGACACCCAGATTTTTAGTTATTTCATTATTGGGAAAAAAATCCGTGTGTCGAGAGGGCTCCTGCCCTGTCATGCATGGCATTAATAATTTTTACTGAAACACTTGAATCTGAATAATAATTCACATTTTGCATATGCATTACAAAGTAAATAATTTTTGCGTACAATTATCCAAAAATTAAACCAAAGCAAGTTTGTAATGAAGATAAAATATGTGGACAAATAAGAATAAATGCTTTTGCACGTGCGCTCCAGCATCATGCAGAGGCAAATCTTGCACTGATATTTTAGGGAATATTATACATTTTATATCATGAATTTAAATGCGGCTGCAATTTATTTATTTATTTTATTTATTTATTTTACTTTACTTAAATTGTATGAAAGCAAGCAGAAGACTCCATTTTAAAATCACTGAAGTTTGTCAATTAATGAAGCTCTTTTTTTTTTACACCGTGTGCACTTTGTTGGTGAAGTGAGGACGTTGTATTAATCCATCCATTCTTTAGAGTTACCGCTGCAGTTTGGATTAAATCGTGCAGGTTAAATTTATTCGTTTCTTGTTTTAATTAGGCCTAAATAATGGGGTAGAGAAATTATACGGTTGCGCTACGTTTTACTAAAATAAAGAAAATAATTTATAAAACCGCATAGCCCAGAAGCTTCATAATAGGCTACCACTTTTAATGCTCCGATGCAAAGTAAGCCACATTTTTCTTACTAAAAATATAACTACATAATTCATATTATATAAATAATACTGCACTATTTAAATGAGTCTAAAATATGGTGTAGAGAAAATATAAGCACAGGCTCATAGGCTTGACATTTATCCTGCTTGAATTCGTTCTAAGAAACGCACATATCTTCATCAGGACTAAACTTTCATCTGTGAATATAAAATATTTTTTCTTTCATTTTCCCCGACTGCAGTCAAATATAACACTTCGTGAGGCAAAGCTGACTATTTTCAAATGTGCTTTGATGCGCCTTTTGTTTGAAAACTTCAGGATTAAAGCCACTCAGGTCAAAAGCTGCAATGACTTTGCAGACTACAAGGGCGGTATCGAGCGGTAGCAAATATGTTTTTGATGTCCACCCACTGTATATACATTAAGCATGTAAAATATTATAATGGCAGTGCATCAAAATTCAGTATTATCAGTTTGCCAAAAAAGAACACAAACGCTTCTCACAGCACCATTACTAGTGGTAGGAGCAGTTGTACATTGCTTTCGTAGGAACTAGCGTTTTGAAAATATGAACATTTTCATGGATTCTAAAGCTCACATCAGAACAGCTTTACAAGAAAATGTGCTACAAATATGAACCTGCTCTTGTTTCTATGAATGAGGCCCATAGAGTGCTAGTAATAGCTTCGGGCAAATGGCGTATTCGAACCCAGGTTGATAAGCGATCAAAAGCTAGTTTTAAAGTCTTGCGGCTCTACTTTCTATGCACCACAGAAGAAATTGAATTGAATGTGTCCCTAAATCCAGACATTGGTGCGGACGGCAGAGCCAGTGCTCCAAAATAGCATTTTGCCAACAAGCACGCTTATTTTGCAGTTGGTGCCAAAGACACAATTTTTTCTTCCCACACCCTTGTTTGGGGCCCATGCTACATAAAGGCCATGCCGGATAATCTGGCCCTGGTCATCATCCATATTTTATTATAAGGACTACAAAACAATTTATCCCCACTCTGCGGTGTAATGCATTTATGAAATTGCTTTTTGCTGGGCAGTTATGTTGTTAGACTACGGTGAGAGAAGTTTTGCTTTCTATTGTTTCACACACAACTCACTGATATCACGTGCACGTTATCTGTATCTTGTACAAAAATAACAATGCATTACAACTTCAGTAAAATTAGGTATCATTTAGTTAATAATATAATTTTGTTTTTTGTGAAACCTTATTTTATTAATTTACAGTGAAATTGCATCCAGGATCACAAAAAAATGCAACGTGTTGCTGATTTTTTACGTTGGATTTAGCGATTGACAGAATCACAAAACACTGTGGAGAAAAGGAAACTGAAATAGCATAGTTGTGTTTATAATGTTTGTAAACATTTTGCTTTATTTTCCCAGTATTTTAGCCTATTATTTCTGAATGTAATAATAAAATGTGATGTACAGCTTACATGACTTATGTTTTTTCCTCTCAAAATGGAATTTTACATGAGTAGCGTTTTTTAACCATGCAGCAAACAGTTTTAAATATCTTTAAAAAATATTAATGTCTTCAGAAGCATTGATAGTTTTTTTCCTTAAGTTTAATACATTTGGCCAAAATCTTGTGAGGAAAAGATGATGATGTGTGACTAGGCCTTAGTACCCAGGCCAGGCCTCTCTTTGTTTTGTTTTGTTTTTTTTTTGTTTGGTTTTTTTATTATTATTTTTGAGTAAAAGAAAAACACTGTACTTATTATTATTATTAGGGACCAAGCACGAGAAGGTGCTGTGAGGCACCTATTAATATCGTTAGATGTTATTATTAGGGCCAAGCTTATCCGCAAGGTCGTAGGCACCTATTGAAAATCATTAAGGCGTTATTAGGGAATACAAGCGAAGGTGCTTAGGCACCTATTATTATCCAAGTAAGCGTGATTTTTTTTCTTCCCACCGCAAGTCTATGGCAGCCCATGGGAACCGCTTAGCAGGGAAAGTTGTGAAATTTGGCACACTGATAGAGTGACAGGTAAGCTCAACACTAACCCTAAGTAAAGCAAATTTGAAGTCTCTAACTCAAACTCTCTAGCTACTACTGCTTGTCCAAACTTTCAAAACATTATGCTAATAACTTTTGAACCGTCAAGCCACAGAAGAAAAATCTCTTTTTTTCTCTCTGAATCCTTGGCTCATGGCAAGTCGAACGGACCCCAAAAACTCAAAAACCCAAAACTCTAAACTCAGGGTTTAGTTTTTGGCATTATTTTCAATTGTTAGAAAAACTTACTTTTCAACTCCTCCCTTCAACAGTTGGTTCCATTTCTCACCAAAATCGAACTAGGTGATCTTCTCGTCACTGTGCTGACAAAAGTTATGGATTTTGTGTCGATAGACAAAAACCATTTCTCGCGATACCACGGTAAACAAATTTGAGGTATGATGCCAAAATGAGAACTGTACTCTGTACCTCTGCAGTGCTTTGGCTAAACTTTGTGTGTGTCATTGTCAGCTCACTAGAACACACCACATCGATTTGATAACAAGCGCCACCTATTGGTCATACTTGATAAGCCAATAAATCACGCTACTAGAGGTTGTATTTATGATTTTTCCACCAGTACAATTACAATTATCCTGTTGGCACTGTGCGCACTGTTGCATTGGTCGTGCTCGCTGCCTTGTGCTAACGGCAGGTGGCGGCCTCTGGTACCTTGCAGCTATATTTATTATTATTAGGGGCCAAACGCCGAGATAACAGGCACCTATTGTATCCGTTAGGATTCTTATTATTATTAGGGGCCCAGCACCAAAGGTGCGTATGCTATCACCTATTGAAATCGTTGGCGTTATTAGGGGCCAAGCACCGAAAGGTGCGTAGGCACCTATTATTATCCGTCGGCGTTATTATTAATAGGGGCCAAGCACCGAAGCTGCGTAGGCACCTATTGTATCCGTTTGCGTTATTAGGGGCCAAGCTCACCGAAGGTGCTTAGGCACCTATTGTATCCGTTGGCGTTATTAGGGGCCAAGCACGAAGGGTGCGTGAGGCACCTATTGAAACCGTTGGCGTTCTTCTTCTTCTTCTTCCTCTTCTTCCGCCGCACAGTCATGGCAGCCCCAGAAACTGATTGCGGGAAAGTTGTATAATTTGGCACACTGATGAGGACAATCCCAGCATTAACTATAGCAAATTTGAAGTCTCTAACTCTAACTCTCTCTAGCGCCACCACTTGTCCAAAGTTTCAATATTTTTATGCTAATAACTTTTGAACCGTAAGCCGCAGGTAATTCTTCTTTCCTCTGAATCCTTGGCACAGTCAAATTGAATGAACCGAAATTCAAAAGTACCGCGGTTTAGTTTTTAAGCTATTTTCAAGTTGGTATTAAAACCTACTTTTTGAACTTCGTCCTGTAAAACCGGTTAGTCGATTTTCCGAAGTGGCTCAGATCATCTTCGGTGGTGCGGCCAGGTGCCGGGTCCGTTGGAGTTTGTCCAACCATTCTCGAAGATACCGCGAACAAATTCTCACGAAAACGCGCCAAAAATGCTTGTGAGGCTATAACTCATACAGCGGTTTGGCGTGTTGGAGATGGCAGGTGGTATTGTTATAACAAGCATGACCTGAGACTACCTGCGTGTTTTCGACCGCACAACGGCGCCACTTACCTGGTGGTCAGGAGATATTATAAAAATGCTATATTTTTGCTTCAACTTTCTGAATGGTTTGACCAAAAATCGCAAAACTGGTCTCTATTGTGATTACGGTGGGTCATGCAAGTCGAATGATATCGATTTTTCCGATGTAAATACATTTTAGGTGTATGAGCCATTTAGATATCGTTAAAATGCTGTATTTTTTGGATGCATTATCGTATCATTATCGAGTTAATAATTACAAAATGTTTGCGGCTCCATGAAGGTAGCTATAAGTTTGAGTTTGTAAAAAAGCGCAACCGCCTTTAATGAATCAAAAAGTTAATAATGAGAATATCATAAAATGCTAACTAACTTTTGAATAAATTAGACTATTGAAATGAAAATGGTCTCCATGTTCTTTGCACTTGAGAGTCATGCCGAGAACATCGATGATACCAATTATGCCAAAGGTTGCCATACTTCCTGTCCGCCATTTTGATTAAGAGTTGAAAACCTACTGTACTGAACTCCTCCTAGACCGTTCGAAGATCGATTTTCACCCAAATTTGGACCGGATCATCTTCAGAGGTGTCCTGACAAAAAGTTATGGATTTGTGGTCGTGATATACGAAGCGGTTTTTCGTTTAAGCGTAACGGCAATTTGGTTTGTAAGATGCCAAAATACATCTGAGGCTGTATCTCGGCAAAGCGTTGACATGTGTTTTGCGTACCAAACTGCGTAGCGCCTTGTTATATCAGGTTGTGCCATGCCATATCGAGTTTGGTAACGGCGCCACCCTAACCCTGGAGTCACAAGAGTAATAAATCATTCATTAACCATTAGCAAATTACCCTTTTTTTTATAAAAATGCTTTAATAACTTTTGCATTGAATTAGCCCTATTGCAATGAAACTGGTCTCAAAATATTCCTAGGCTTATGACGACTAACATAGATACTAAATATTCCAGAAGTGCGGCTGAACTTCCTGTCCGCCATTTTGATTTATGTTGAAAACCTGCTTTTCACAGAACTCCTCATCAACGTTAGGCCGATTTTCACCAAAATTGAATCAGATGATCTTCAGGCACCTGATGCTGACAAAAATGTTATGGATTTTGTGATTGTCGATGGAACAACCTGGAGTTTTCCGTTTTACGCCTGGCGTGACGAATTTCAGGCATGATCGTAAAATGCTGGCTTCAGCCTTTCTTCTCTGATTAGCTGCGCATACGGACGCAAATGCTTGTGTGTTGCCAATATCACCTCACTGGGAACACGCAAAAATAGTTTGATTGCCGTAGCCATTATGGTGGTCCAAAGAGGTGATAAACCGATTTAATCGCAATACTGAGTGCTTTGTATTTGTAATTTTTCGCCGGTGCAATTAGAATCATCCTAAATTATGGCTTCAATTACTCCATTTCTGCATTTGCATTGATGTGATATGCCATATGCTTAGCTCCCTCAATTTGCCTCTGGAGTGATTTGCCCCGGCAATGGGTGGCAGCCCGTAATTCTTCTTCTTTAGCTAGCTGGCTGGCTATTAATATTATGAAAGCTACTGGCCTCCGCGCCGAGTCTATGGCAGCCCATCCGGAGCGACTTCTTGGCGGAGAGTTTGGTAATTTGGCTTTACTCGCGGAGGACGGTCCCAGCATTAACTAGAGCAAATGGGGTAAGTCTCTAACTCCAAACTCTCCTAGCGCCACCACTTGTCAAAGTTTCAGCTATTTGTCTGCTAATAACTTTTTCCCGAACCGTAAAGCCACAAATGATAAATTCTTTTTCCTCTGAATCCTTGGCTCTCAGGCCAAAGTCGAATGGTCGGATGGTGAAATCAAAGGAAAGTAGCATGAGGTTTTGGTTTGCTCGCTCTCAGCCTGGTGTTAGAAAAACCTACTTTTCCAAACTTCGTCCTGAACGGTTAGTCTAATTTTAAAGTAGTGCGCTCAGAATCTATCTTCATACGATAGCCGACGAAAGTTATGGAATTCAGAGTTGATTCGTCAGGTGTTCTCGAATACTTCTGAACAAATTCTAAGAAAACGCATAAAAATGCTTGTGAGGTTATAACCGCAGCTTGTTTAGGCGTATTCCGGGATCAAACTTGAACGGTGTGTGTTGTAAGCAGCAGCTTGACCTGGAGACTGCCTTGCGGTGGTTTGACGCATACTAGTGATTAGAATGCATAGAAAAATGCATATTTTGCTTATAACTTCTGGTCAGTTTTTGGCCAAAAAAATCCATGAAACTGATCTCTTTAGATTGGGTGGGTCATGCGAGTCGAATGATATGCAATTTTCCATTAATGCGGCCATTTTGGTCAGCCATTTTGAATATGTTTTTTTAAATGCTATGCTTTTTTGAGAAAGCATTGCTCATTATCATTAAATAATTACAAAAATCGACTTCCATGCCTGAGCTACTCAAAAAGTTTGGTGGCAGCCTGCATTTGTGAATCAAAAGTTACATATTGAAATATGTAATAAATGCTATCTTGCTTTTTAGAAAGAGCTTGAACTATTGAAATGAAAATGGTCTCATATATTCTTTCGCGTCATTCCGAGAACATCGATACCAATTATACCTAAATTTGCCATACTTCCTGTCCGCCATTTTGATTAAAGTTGAAAACCTAACTTTTCGAACTCCTCCTAGACCGTTAGTCAGATTTTCCTAAATTTGGTTCAGATCATCTTCAGACCAAGCTGATAAAAAGTTAGCCTGGAATTACGTGTTGATGCTCTGAAACGGTTTTTGCGTTTAAAGCATCAGCGAATTTGTTGCATTATGATGCCAAAATACATCTGAGGAGCTGTATCTCGGCAAAGCTTTTGACATATTTGCGCACCAAACTTTTGTATGTGCCATTGTCACTTTACTCACTCTGACCATGCCACATCAATTTGGTAACAGCGCCACCTATTGGTCAAGAGTAATAAACCATGACTTAACCATGAATAGTACATTTATAAAAAATCGTATACTTGTTTTTGCATGAGCCTATTGCATAAACGGGTTCAAAATATTCCTTTCTTATGCCGACACATAGATACCGCATATGCCAGAAGTACGGCTGACTCTGTCCGCCATTTGATTTTTGTTTTAAAACCTACTTTTTTGTCGAACTCCTCATCCCATTGGTCCCGATTTTCACCAAAATGAATCAGATGATCTCAGACTGTGCGTGACAAAATGTTAGGGATTTTTGTATCTTGACAAAATCGTTTTGCGCATATACCACATCAGGCGACCGAATTTTCAGGCATATGCCCAAATGACACTTCAGCTGTATCTCCATCTAACTTCTCACACACGTGGTGTTGTGTGG
>NC_056610.1:281305-281467 GCF_018340385.1 Cyprinus carpio | reverse complement strand
AGTGCTTGTATTTATGATTTTTCCGCCATTTCAATTACAATCGTCCTAAAATTGCTGTAATTGCTCATTGTTGCATTTGGTGTGATGCTCCATGCCAAGCTTAGCTCATCAATTTGCCCGCTGGAGTGCTTGGCCCCGTAATTGCTGCTTGCAGCTATATTT